>NW_008795127.1:5981630-5984926 GCF_000699145.1 Aptenodytes forsteri | reverse complement strand
TTTACAATCTTAAGTTTCCCTAGTTTTAAAACTAGTATTTTTTTAGCTGATAATTCCGTGAATACTTGACATGTTAATTTATGAGAAACTGTATATAAAAATCAGAGGAGAACCAAACATCAATAAATACAGTGTATAGTGTCTCTAAAAAACCCACAAAACACCATCACTGTTTCCCACTTAGCAAGTGAACAGGTTCAATCGTGTTCACTCTATACATATGTATTTTAATTCACCAAACAAATTTACCTGCTATGAGTTTTTCAAAATAGGATAATAGGGAAAATTAATTTTAAATCTTGTGACCACAATCAAAAGCAGTAAGTGGCAAGTATTTTAGAGTGGCCCTTTTCACACAGGCTTATTTTGTTATTGTAAAAATGATTTAAAGTGGTTTTTTTCTTGCCTTTTGTCTTGTTTGGATTACATGACAGACTTTTTTTTTTTATAAATGTGTTTTACAAACAGAAAAGGAACTTGGGCAAGTATTTTGCAATGTGAAAGCTGTTCGTTATAATCATTACTGAGAGAGGAACTAGGTGAAAATCTGTGCTGTGCACCCAGTTCTTACCCAAAATATGAAAGTGTTCAGATTCCAGTGGGTGGGGGTTTTTATTTATTTATATTGACCTCTGGCTATAAAGCAGATAAAGCCAGCTTCACTACCTATAAACCTAAACAGCAACACCGACCATGAGGATGTCAGAACATATGCAAGTCCTAGTGGGATATCTTGGCTACTCAGGCATTTTCAGTTAAACAAACTAGAATACGGTGATCCCAATCTATGAACTCAGGATTCACAAGTTTACACACAGTGTTTTGATTCACTATAAACTGTGTCAGCTGCAAGATCAAGTTTCCAGCGGGAAAGAAAACAAGAAAAGATCTATGCTATGAACACAAGCTTAAAAAAAATGAATATAGAAAATCTAGACAAATGCCATACATTGTGAGAAAAGATGAGCTGCGGTTCCTAAATGAACTCTATATAAAAAGGGTCATGATTTTTCTTAACTAGAACATATTATGAAGGAAAGAAAACCCTTCCTGTTTAAAATGGCACTACTAGGCTTAAGTTCTACTAACCTATTAGCAATATTTTGAGCAGAGGCTGAGAGAAACATTACCAAAGAAACAGTGTTCACGCCTGACAACATCACTGAGAGTTCAAGAACCAACATCATCCTAACTAGCTTATTGCGCAGAATCTAAATCCCCACAGAAGGGGGTCCAAGTGGCACAGGGCTGAAATACACATTTCCCTGGCCATAATACAAAAAGATAGCATTGTAAATGCCTAAAACTGAAATGAATGAGCTCTAGAGAGAAAACTGAAGATAGAGACTAAAATTGTACATATTACATCAGCCAAGGACATGGCTTGACAGCTAAAAACATTGTTCTTCACTAATAAGATATTTATCTTCAGTAAAGTAGGAAATTTTTAATACTTCTCCATTTTTTCTACTGCACTTTTCCATAGCTATTTATGAAGGAATATAAAGAACCATAAGTATACATCTCTTTAAAGATGGACAGTCTCATACCCTGAAAAAAACAAATTGTATATTCTTAAAAACTTACTAGCATCTATCTCTAGCAATAGAATGATAAAAATCCTAGTTAACAAGTTTCTGCTATAAAGCAGTCCAAAGAGAAGTACTTAAAGTGAAAGTCAAAGATAAGGAAAAGCTTTACAAAATGCTTGCAATAGGAAGTATATCTATGCATATTATTAAGTCTTCAAGCCCTTACAAGCCTTTACAGACATAATCACTGAATGAAAACAAAATCTTTTTGTGCACTTGTGTATACAACTCCTCTGTTCTTCTTTCTAGTTGTCTTTGTTACAGTGTCAGCCAAACATTTCCTCCATTTCGGTCTAAGCAGTTCACACTATACCATAATTAAACTCTTTTATTCTACCAGGGCAAATCCCATAGAAATGTATATTTATCAAATGAACTTGTAACACTTATACTAGCCTAAAAAAAGTTTGCACATAGGCAAATAATATATTGTCCAAAGCACTAATATGCAATACATATATTGCAGTTTTGGTTTTATACACAAATACCGATAAGCCACTTACAGAGCTATACAGGGCTATCGTTCTATTTTTGCACACTGTTGTGCTTCCAGCAGAGAGAATACGGAGAGGAAGTAACTTTTGAATTTTGCATCACAAGTGTGAAGAGGCAAGAAACAGAACATAATACGGACTTTGAAAGGTCAGACTTGTAGGTGTTAAAACCCTTATGAGAATATCTGTCTGTAGCTTTGAAAGTAGTAATGCTAATGCATCGAGCTGGGTTGGAGAGAAGGAACAGGAACAGATAAGATCAGACTGAAGATTAATGCAAATCAGACAGCAAAAATGAACAGGTTGAAAAGGAAAGTGAGCAGATAAAGGTAGCTATAACTGTTGAAAGAAGCATGAGAAAGACAAAAAGGTGGGAGGGAGTGATAAAACGTACAAGAAACAGTGAATGTATTCAAGACTGCCTGGGTAGCCTGAGTGCCACAAGCCTTCACCTGCGAGCCACTATCCTCTGGAGGGAGTGCTACAAATCTGTAACAGCTCATTAACCTATATTCTGAAAAGAGACTATTTTTATCATTTATAGTATAATGAATTTTCATGGCCTGACCAATATTACATTGGTGCAGGAGCATCCACAGATACAGTAGTACAAGTTGGTAGTTGAGTAGCTTGAACTCAAATAAGTTAGAACAGTTTAAAGAATTAACAGTAAGTCACTAAAATATATGAGTTACCAAGTTTCTGTATTATTATTTCACACATAAGTTCACAATTATTGGCTAGTTTTACTTTTGTCCAAATAAAAAGCATTCCCTGTCAAGTTTAATATTTGAACCCGTATTTATTTAGTTAAATTGTGGATTCTTCTCAGCAGTTGATCTTTCTTGATTGGACTGTCAGAATCTCTATCAGGTCCATTAGCTGAGAGACGTGCTGGCTTATCCCAGAGAGACAGCAGGAAAATTTGGCCAATCAAGAATACTACCAAGCAAATCTCACTTCTTCCAAATCATCATTCATCAGCTTCATGGGAAAAGTAAAAAGATGTATAGGCAAACTAGAACACAAAATTAGTTAGAAATTTTCTGTAACATTACGCCCAGAGAGTTGTGGTGAATGGAGTTCAATCCAGTTGGTGGCCGGTCACGAGCGGTGTTCCCCAGGGCTCAGTACTGGGGCCGGTCTTGTTTAATATCTTTATTGATGATCTGGATGAGGGGATTGAGTGCACCCTCAGTAAGTTTGCAGA
>NW_008795127.1:5974186-5980894 GCF_000699145.1 Aptenodytes forsteri | reverse complement strand
GGTGGTGTTGGGTTGACGGTTGGACTCGATGATCTTAGAGGTCCTTTCCAACCTCAATGATTCTATGATTCTATGATTACTGTTTGGAGGTACTGATTATCATCAATTTATGAGACCTATTGACTTCTCCAGTTTGATCTTCTATGCTGTGGCTTGTTTTTTGTCACTAGAGTCTTAATTACATTAACTTGCTACTCCCGCTCCCCTCTTTTTTCTTCTTCTTCTTTTCTTCTTTATATCACTATCAAGCAGGCAGTTCAACGTTCCCTTCATTAAATATATACAACTTTGAAACCAAACTTTTGCTTATGACAGTAGTGCAATCTTTCGATTCGTGGTTGCATATCATGTCACCAACGTCTGGCTACATGTTGTGGACCAACGTGGCCACAATTATGATTCAGTAGCAATATTGCTACATACCAACACTGAATTTTGGTCATTGCCATTTCATCCCAACAAACATATTCTCTATTTTGATTTATGAGACTTAAATCTGGGACTACTTAGGATGGCATTTTTTTGAAGACTGAATTTGCAGATCACCACAAGACAAAATGTATTCACTGACACAAAGTACAACTGAGAAAGGTTAATTAAACTTTTCTATATCAAGAAGAAAATTTGAGGGCTAACCATTGCACATCAATAATTTTTTTATAATTTCTTCCTCTAAAATTCACTACCTTTATCACTAAGAGTAACGGAACCATTCTTTTACCTTTAATAGCTGGAAGATTTACCATAAATGGTGATAGTTGGTGTCACTGAAATAATTGATCTAGTAAAATCAATTACAGCTGTGCCAATATGATTGCTTGTGACTTGAGATACCATTATCTCAGGGCAAGAGATCAAAAATGAAAGAAGTCTCTAAAGAGAACAATATGAAGAAATTCTCTTTGAAAGAGGCAAGAAATAAATAAAAAGGTAGTTCTTCTGTACCAACACCCTCTCGACAGAATGACTGTTGTCTTCTTCCTTTTCCAGTCTGAAAGTGAGTAACAGACACCAGTTCGATTTCTTCAGCTGCTTAAAATGAGGTTAATGCATATCTCTAGGAACACTGTTCAGTATTTCCTCATTCTGAACAGCTTACACTAATATACTGTTAATAGCACAAGTAGTTCTTTTATCTGTGATTCCTCAGTGCATGAGTAGTAGTTAAAAAATAATTTTTTATTATTAAAAAATAAAAATACGAAGTTTGCTTTTAAAGTGCTTTGACATTGGTTGGACTGTCAAGATGCTTCTCCAGAAAACTGAATGTTATGATATATAACATATTGTTTTGCTTTCTAAACATACATGGGTTTATTGGGTTCATTTTAAAAGAAGCTTTGCCTCCTAATATTTTAACTTAAAAAAACCAAACCAAAACAAACAAAAAGTCCCCCCCAAAATCCCAGAAGTACCCATCTGATTTCCAAGGCAGAAATACTCAAAACCAGTAAATATATGGGTTCTCAGGGTTGAGCAACAGGAATAGTAGCTAGTAAGCTACTGTTATGCCTAGGTGTTCTTGCAGTGTTGGCCAGGCACTACGCTCTGTCACTGCAGAAACAGGAGACAGACCCTGGGTGAGTCGCTGCCTTTTAAGGACCCCCATCACTACGCACATTTCTTTCTATACAGTTCTGTGAAGCTTTAGCAACAACCACAAAAATCAGCTAGAGTCTTCAGCTTCCATAATCTAGTTATGTGATGGAAAAAGTTCTTTAAGCTTACAAATCTGGATTTAAAAAAATCACTATAAATTAAAATACAGCAGTCTCTGACGGCCTGCTTTCCACGCCAGTGCTTTTCCCAAACCCATCTCTCTTGAAATACACTCTGAGAAACAGCGAGTCAGCTTGGGAGAGAACATAAAATCAAGGAATAGCTTGACAGCTACTTGATTTGTTTCTTGAAATCAAAGTGCATCAAAAGGGAAAGGTATGGTCAAAAAGCAGCATTTGGGCTTCCTCAGCACAGTGCACACTCTGATCCTCTGGTAAGAAAACAAGCAGCATATACGACAGCCAGAGAAGAGACCAAAGACATTAAATGTAGATTAGCAATACTGTAATGGCTTCACAGGAGCATACCATATTCTTCTGGTTTCCACAGCATCCTCTTGGAGATCAGTTTTCTCTCAGATTAGGGAGAAAGTAGAACTTGCTTAATTTTCCAGCTATCAGCTTAGAATTACAGCAAATCAAGGACTGAGAAACAAGTGGCTAGGGCACGGCAGAGGGTTTTATACTCTAGAGCAAGTCTTGCTGATAGGTATCACTTCACTGAGAGAAACAGAAAACAACAAACACCTTTTTTGTATTAGTAGTTAACTTCTTTCTCTCTGTCAGTCCCTTTACAGGTGGCCACTGTCAGGTTATCGGTTTCCTTCATGATCAGTAGGTGAAAAGTAGAGACAGGAGACCTTGGTAGTTTAGAAGCAAGGTTAACATACAGGTAAGCGCCTTAAGAAAGCACAAAAAGGTGAGAATAAATAAAAACAACATCTGGTAGCTTGTAGTACATCACAATGTGTTTGGAATAAAGCCTAAAACTAACTCTAGATACAATAAAATTTCAGATCAAAAGCAATTTCACTTGAAAATAATCTGTTACATTAAAAACCATCACATCCCTGTCTTCGTAGCTAACATTTGTGATTAGAACTATTGGGATTTCAAGAAGTTTTTCAAGAAGGTGCTAGTAGCAAATTGGGAAATATCTGTGTTTGAACATATAAGATAGGCCCATCTAATTTCCAAAATTTGATAGCAATATTCCACACTTCTGGTTCTCTGGGTTCATGGTCAGGATTAAACAACAGGGAAATAGTGTGAAAGACATAGTCTGTTTTTATACTACACTCTGGGTTTATCTTTTTTTCCTCTAGAGAAACCGTTGTAGAGTTAAAGATTGGTATCTCAGAAAGTTAGCTTTTCTCCAGATTATTCATCTTCTTGCTAAGTACCGTTTTCTATGCTCTCCCAAAGTACACAAACTTGATCTGCAGAGATACAAGAACTCTTTGTCAGTGGACAGGTGCACAGTTCATAACAGAGTTGTGTATATCCTGGATATAGAGGTCTTAGAAGATGTGGAAGATGAATCAGAGTTAAAGGCAGAAGAATCCCAACTCCTTGTGTAAAGCAGACTCTCCCACCTCCGAATCTGTCTGCCTTTCCAAAATTACGTTTGTCCATTTGCCTTCTCTATGTCCTCCAAGGTCTAACTGGACCATTCCCTTGCAAAAAAGGACGTTTGCAGCACATATGTATATGTTTATACATAAAGATGTATAAACAGCCCTACAGAATTTGCATGCTGCAGTCTATAAATCTACCCATTAACACCTCAGAAACACACATTTTGCTTAACGCTGCAAGCCAGTGTGACTTTCTAATGTTTACACTCAGATTTACTGAACTGTTGTTTGTACTTATCTCTAGGCTTGTATTTTCTGACTCTTTTTACGAGCCAGCTTGTCATTGCAACATGAAACCAAGCTAAAAAGAAAAATACTTGTCCTCTTAATCTCTCTTTTTCCAGCTTTCACCCAAATAGAACTTTGCTCGGCTTCAGTCTTTTGGGGACTGGCTGAGCTACAGATAAGCAGATCCCCACCAGAGAACACCACTGGAATTAAAAGGCTGCTGCTCCTTCAACACATTTCCCTTTAGCAGAATAAACTAAGACTATTAATTTTGTATATGTAGTTCATAGGACATCCACTGATCCCACCTACTGTTACCATTAAAACAGATGGTTTCATATTCTAAACTTTGAAAGCAACATTGTGCTTTAGAACCTAATTGACCTTCTCAACTGAAAAAAAGTCAGCCAAAATTGATGGCTTGCTGAGAACTAGCAAATCTGAAGATTTAATTCACAGGGCATTTCTGTAGTGATCCCTGTATGAAGTTTAGTAAGTGAATTGATCTACCAAGTACATTAGCAGAAGACAGTCTATGCAATCCAATCTTTTTGCAAATTCAGCAACAGAAACTAGTCTAACAGGTCTACGGCACCCAGTAACTTCATTGAACACTAGATATTAATTCTCTTCATAGCACGTAATTGCTAAATTATTTTATTCCAGTACAAATACTATATGTTTACAAAAACAGAAAATATGCTGTGCTTGAAATTTGCCATGGAAAATGCAAAAAGGGACAAGATCTGTGGAGCACTTGTAAATCTTAATTGTAAATCTTTATAACACAAATCTTTGGCTAGGTGAAGCTGTTGGAATGAATACCTTGCCTATGTATTATAAAGAAATACAGACTACTATATCATTTCTCAGAAGAGTACTTTTATGCATACAGTTAATTATTATGGAGGTCTTAAAAAACATTTTTTGCTGTCCAGAACAATAATGTAAGACTGATAATTACTGGTTACAATTTCACTTATTTAAAAAAAAAAAAAAATTAGTATTTGTTCACAACCAAATAATTATGTACTGTGTTTGGCATTGTTTAATACCTTCCCTGTCCCAGCCCAGAGACATGAACTGTCAATGAAATTATTTATATGCATATAAGCATGTGCCAGTGCTGAGAAAATACTGAAGTGTTGCTTTTTGTGAAAGAGCATAAAATTTAGGGATCTCACCTTTCTATTTAGTTCAAAGATGTAGATACCTACATTAACTGATTTTTTTTTTTCCCTACACTCTGCCATTCTTGTTGTCTCTCCAGGAGCCTTCCCCCCCTCCCCTTTTTTTAAAAAAAGTCTTCATTCACATAGTAGGACACAGTTTCATAGTCATTTAAGCTCAGAAAGGTAAGATTTGGACTTTTTATTCTTTCAGTTCATATAATTACTAAAAGGATCATATGAGGTATGTGGCTTAGTCCTCAAAAGGGGTATATATACTTACTGTAATTATTAACTAATTACCATTCAGGTTCTAGACCTAGACCTGAGAGGAGGTAAGTGTTACCACTTCCTTGGTTACCATTGTTCCCAAGAGGTCCATGGATTGGCGTGCAGTAGTTGTGTGACTCCTTTTTTTGAAACCAACATACGCCATTCAAATTGAGGACAACACTTGGAAGAACTGGAGTCTGATCAACGCTTCAGACGTATGGTATCATTTTCTTTGAGCTATGGGTATGCCCAACACTAGAACGGGTTTTATATTCCCTTTAGGGTGGCTTAATCATGGATAGAAAGATGGACCACGCTACTTCCTGAGGCTTTTTCATTCCTGTTTTCTTTAACTCTCAGTTATATTGATGTTAAACACTTCAACATGCCTGAAATTTTTCTAACATCTTTTAATCTTTCTTAGGAACCACAGCTATAGTTAGATCTTCATACACTCCATTTACTAGTCTAGCCATATATTCAACTCCAAAAAACATTTGCATTTAATGCTGTGATTCAGCTGCCTTTTTCCAGCAGACTTTACTGTTGTAATGTGGACATAAATTTAGTAATTGTCAAAACTGTGTGGCAGGGATCATGGTGGAAAGTAATCTGAGCTATTTAAAAATTCTCATAAGTCCTCCACAATTCTAAGAATAAAACAAAGGGAAAAGTCTTTAGCAGCAGGGGTTTTGTTTTTTTCTTTTTTCTTTTTTTTTTTTTTTGGTACTATGACTTAACAAGCAAAGCCTCACAGGCTTGGACAAGCAGTTAGTTTGACATCCCAGCAGGCAACACATGCTGCAGCAAACCTTTTGCCTTTTATCAAGGATATGACACCTTCAAAAGTTCAATAACTTGCTGGGGATTTGACAGAACCCAGAAATTGCTGAAACAGCTATGGTATCAGTAACAGGCACCGCAAGATCGGAGAATTTCTGAAGCCACAGAGCTTGTGTTTCTCTGGACTCTCATTTAGCCTATAGCTAACTCTGGCTGTCACAGCTGGGCAGCAAAATGACAAGACCGTCATTAACTACAGCCTTATTTCTGCATGTCTTGAAAAAAGAAGAAAAGTTCAGCATGTAGCAAATACTATACAGTAAAGTTGGTATCATACAGGCTTAGTCATAGAGAAGAAATTTCCTATTTCAGGCCAACTCTCAGAAAGAGCAGAATTACATAGCCACCAAAGAAACAATATAAAAACATCAGGAAGAGTGCCGTAGAGAGAAGACCAAATAGCAGCAGGCTAGTTACAACAATCAAGAGGGACTACAATACTCTGTTCCTTAAGGCAGAGGAAAATACAAAGATAATTTGTACAATTGAAGCTAATGTACTTCCTGTTCATAATTCGAAGCATTTAAGAATTGCAATTGGTAAATTGATCCAAACCTTTTCCCAGGAGTGTTCTTTTTGCTGGTTATAGCTAATACTAAAATGTTCACAGCTACATTTTATGTCTATCAGAATTAATAATTCCAGAGAAACACGGTAGCAACTATTTTCATACTACTACTGTGGGTAGTGAAAATACCTCTCCCCCTTTCTTCTCCCTCTACTTTTCACCAGTACTGCATCTATGGTTTATGCGCAAATATCTCATAAACTTTGCAGCTTTCAGCTGTCAATTCCATTAATTAGCAGGTGAATAAAGCCTTCACTTTAGACCTGTTTTCTGTATTCCTAAGAGGTATGCTTAAAATACATTCTTCGACTTGAAGCCAGAAGTAAAGCATGCTAAACAATACTAAATTAAACATGGTAAAATTTTGGACAAGGGCAAGCCCCTTAACTCTATGCCATAGTGGAACCTGGAGGAAGAGAAGATTCCCCCCC
>NW_008795127.1:5965029-5973924 GCF_000699145.1 Aptenodytes forsteri | reverse complement strand
ATTGAACCCGGGGGGAAAAAAAGAAACCCCCCCCCCCCCCCCCTTAATGAAATTCTCATCTTAATTAGTTGCTTTTTATTTGCTTTTCCAAATGTCACATTGTGAATCACAATCTAGTTCACACTGCAGTAAATCCATAAGACTCACTTCCAACCCCCAAAAGCCCCTTCTCCTTTATCTGTCTTCTCAACTTTTTCTGTTGGGCGTGTCCGTGTAGGCATACATCACACAGAAAACAGATTCAACGTAACAGAAGAAAACTGTTCAGCTTCTTATTGCCTGATACATTTCTTACATGCAGGTGAACAGACACTTACATTAATCTTTAAATAAATGTTTTACACCAAAATCATACTAGCACTGCAGTAAACATTAACAAGAAAATAAACATTTGTTTCATTTTTATAACACAAAATAGATTTTTCTCATTATGCAATTTAAGCTACATTAAGCAATTACTGAGGACAGAGTCCTTAGGCCTCCAATGATTCTTAATTCTGAGTTCCCTATTCAGTACTGCTGCACAATTCTCACTTCATAAAGAGCTTCTAGCTAATTGCTGCAAATAAAGGCCACCTTGTTGCAATATACTGTAGTCATCTGTTTCCCCTTTTGATACAGTTAAGGATGCTTCCTGAATAATAAGTTGTACCTTCTCAAAGACATTTGCATTCAAACCAAAAGAGGTAACTGAGTCTTAGGGATTCATACAAAAATGAAAATGCAATTATATGCCAAATATATCTAGTTTTTGTTAGTACATTAAAACTACACGTGCCAATGGATAGCACATTAATTCATAAACGAGGAACAAATAACCTCATGTGGAAAATTAAAATAAGATGTGCCTACTGCATAAAGACTGACATTTCTAATCTACACATGTGTATGTGCAAGATTTTTGTGTAGCATTTTTTAAAGAAATGTGACAGTTTTCAGTAAATTGGATGCACTTCACATTAATTAATGCTATGCGGTCTAGAAAAATGGTAAGGTCCTTGCTTGAGTCAACAGATTTTTAGCTTAAAATGCCATTCCATTTTTTCTTCTCCTAGTATGACCAGATTTTTTAAGTCATTTAAGGAGGAGATTTCTTTTTAATTGAACAACTGCCATGTTGTAATTCTTGCACTTCCACAGCAAGAGCCCTTTCCAGAAGGATGCATTTATGTCAAAGAAAACAAAACTGGTGTTAAATCAGCATTGCTATAAAGAATAAAAATTAAAGAAATGGTTGTTGTAGAAAAAATGAGAGGAATAAGACTAAAACTGTGCATTAGTTTAAAAATAAAATACCTAAGCCAGAATAATAAAAAGCTTTTATCCAGGAAGTCTTGATATGTTTTGGTACTGCTTCTTAATATATCATACAAGTTTGAGATGAACAATACTAGTAGAAGATGGTATATTCACTAACATTGCAGATTAGAAGAAAGTTTGAATTATTGCTGAACTCAAAATATTACTTTGACTTTCATTCTTCAAATATTAAATTCAGAAGTGCTGAGAACAAAACAACCTTCTTAGATGCCTTACCTGAAACAGTATCTTTTCTCCTCTCATGTACATTTTCACATCTTTTATCTGATTTACTATTCTTTATGGAACAGCTTGAACAAGGTTTTCCTAAGAAGCGTTGCACAGCCTCACTGATCTTAGTATTGATAAAAGTTTCCTGTGGATCTAAACTTTCCTTGAAAATCTTTTATTCCATTACTCCGAAGGTTTACTCATCAGAGAGGACACTCTCTTAGCAAGTAGAACCCAACAAGGCATCAGGCTGATCGCTCTCTAAAAAGTTCTCCTCACTCTCGTATAGGTTTCCTTCAGCATCTAAAGAGCAGCTACCTTTCATTAATCAGTTAACATCATATTACAAACTCTATATAAGTATCTTAATATATCAGTGCCTTCCTGACCAGAGTTCAACAAGGACCTAAACTTGTGGGTGCAGTTACTGCAGTTCTTAGTGTAGTTTGTACATCTTCTTCATTTTCTTTTTTAATTCTGGCATAATTCTGTCTATATAGATTTTTTCCTTTGGAACAGAGGCACTGATTTCTGAATGAATTCATGTTAAACCATAATTACAAGAAAAAACAGTAAGAAAAACTTAGCATAGTCAGTGTTTCTCCTACTCATTAAATATCAAAGATATTTTGTTTAACGTATAAAACTGAAATGATTCAATATGTTATCATTCATTTTCATATTTCAAGATTGATTTGTGATAGAGCCCTTTCCAGAAGGATGCATTTATGTCAAAGAAAACAAAACTGGTGTTAAATCAGCATTGCTATAAAGAATAAAAATTAAAGAAATGGTTGTTGTAGAAAAAATGAGAGGAATAAGACTAAAACTGTGCATTAGTTTAAAAATAAAATACCTAAGCCAGAATAATAAAAAGCTTTTATCCAGGAAGTCTTGATATGTTTTGGTACTGCTTCTTAATATATCATACAAGTTTGAGATGAACAATACTAGTAGAAGATGGTATATTCACTAACATTGCAGATTAGAAGAAAGTTTGAATTATTGCTGAACTCAAAATATTACTTTGACTTTCATTCTTCAAATATTAAATTCAGAAGTGCTGAGAACAAAACAACCTTCTTAGATGCCTTACCTGAAACAGTATCTTTTCTCCTCTCATGTACATTTTCACATCTTTTATCTGATTTACTATTCTTTATGGAACAGCTTGAACAAGGTTTTCCTAAGAAGCGTTGCACAGCCTCACTGATCTTAGTATTGATAAAAGTTTCCTGTGGATCTAAACTTTCCTTGAAAATCTTTTATTCCATTACTCCGAAGGTTTACTCATCAGAGAGGACACTCTCTTAGCAAGTAGAACCCAACAAGGCATCAGGCTGATCGCTCTCTAAAAAGTTCTCCTCACTCTCGTATAGGTTTCCTTCAGCATCTAAAGAGCAGCTACCTTTCATTAATCAGTTAACATCATATTACAAACTCTATATAAGTATCTTAATATATCAGTGCCTTCCTGACCAGAGTTCAACAAGGACCTAAACTTGTGGGTGCAGTTACTGCAGTTCTTAGTGTAGTTTGTACATCTTCTTCATTTTCTTTTTTAATTCTGGCATAATTCTGTCTATATAGATTTTTTCCTTTGGAACAGAGGCACTGATTTCTGAATGAATTCATGTTAAACCATAATTACAAGAAAAAACAGTAAGAAAAACTTAGCATAGTCAGTGTTTCTCCTACTCATTAAATATCAAAGATATTTTGTTTAACGTATAAAACTGAAATGATTCAATATGTTATCATTCATTTTCATATTTCAAGATTGATTTGTGATACAGCAGGCAGTTTTTATCTTCTAGTTATTCCCTACTGGAGATTTTAGAGGAATATTTTATTCATCTGAAAGCTTTGATAATATTTCTCCTTTGTAATTGAATGAATGAATGAACAAATCCACATGAGCGAACGTACACTTAAAATTTACTTGCACAAGTATTCACAGCAGAAGTTAACTTTGAAATCTGATTCCTAACATTAACTCAGAGATAATTTTAAGTACTAGGATCAAAAAGTGTATTTTTTGACCTCTCAAAACACTTGTGCCAATAGAAACTCCTTATTGCTCAATTCACTACTCACTGCAAACATTTCATACACAAATTTAATTTAGAAGGCAAATGACTGTGGAGCGTCTTTCAGCATTTAGATGACAGGTGCACCATAAAGTGTCATCAGAAAAGAATTCTTGTGGACTACTGTCTTTCCAAGAAAAAGGAAGTTTTGACCTCTCAAAACACTTGTGCCAATAGAAACTCCTTATTGCTCAATTCACTACTCACTGCAAACATTTCATACACAAATTTAATTTAGAAGGCAAATGACTGTGGAGCGTCTTTCAGCATTTAGATGACAGGTGCACCATAAAGTGTCATCAGAAAAGAATTCTTGTGGACTACTGTCTTTCCAACAAAAAGGAAGGTTGGTCCTTCTGGAAGAAATCAAAACGTTCATTCTAGAATAAAATTGGGAAGTCACAGAAATTCTTCCCATGTTTTTTATATATTTATTACCTATCAGTTTGGGGCTGCTGCCAGGGGTCTCAAAGCATGTCAGTTAAGGTCTGCCAGAGCTCCTCAGGCTATGCACGTTATGTTTTATGGCACCACTGTTTTTTGCTTAGGACCAAAGTGTTCACACTGCACACAGAGTTCAGTATACACTATTTTTTGATGGACTTCACTGCATCACGCTTTGAAATTCTGCATCTCTACCTTCCCCATTCCATCTGGCCCAAATAAATTGCTGGGAGCTTGGGTCTGGATTAATTCAACCTCCAGCCCAGGCTCTTGGGAATGCTCTGGAGTTTGGCCTATGCTGGTTCTTGACCTGGGTACATGAATATTGATGAAAGACCTAGCACCAGATTTTATAGCATCCTAGACGACGTCAAGAATCAGCACAAACCCACTGTCACTGGTACCGAGTGTTGTATATTTATCCTGGGCAGAAGTCTGGATCAGAGATGTTTGTTGTGTACAGGTTGGTACAAAGCAGAAAGCTTAGCAGAGAAGGTATTTTACGCTGAAAGATGCACTCTCAAACACTGCAAGAAGAGAAAAAGCACTACTTTGCTCTCTTGAGCAAAACTGCAAGGGTTCAGTGGTTGGTCAGTGAGGTATCTGAGCTGACATGTACCACTGTAAGAGCTGAACAGCTGAGTGCACGGCAGTATCATGCAGGTGGGGAAAGGAGGACGAGGCTTCGGGCAGCTGTCAAGGACAGAGATGGAGCAGACTGGCAGAGTCCAGACAGCAGCTCTGGGGCTCAGTTTGAAGATGTTTCAGGTGACATATTTTGAGCTCTGTGAATCAGCATCTACAGATGAAACGTTCACCGGGACATTTCAAGCCAGCTGTAGTAATAGGATTTTTGCGGAGTCATTAATCATCATTATCACACAGCCCTGCAGTAGTGCTGCGGACCCAACCAAGACTGCGATAGTGCCCTGAGGAGAAACAGCGCTTATCTCCACAAGTTTACAGTCAGAGTAGATGATTCTGATTATGGATACAGGAAACAGACAGAATGCAAAAATGGATTAATAACTTCCAAAGGCCACAGACATCTGCAGGAGTTTGTTAGGAACAGTACAGACTAGCATAAGGCAAGAGCAATGAAAGCAACAAGATGGGGGGCAGAATGGGCTAGTGGGGAAGGAGGGGGGTGCAACATGGCACCTGGAAATCCATTAAAACTGCAAATCTGAGTGTCCCTGCGGGGATTTGTTTCCCACAAAGAAGAGCGGGATGGGGGAAGAGCTTTCTCCTCTCTCTAAACTTCTTTTTTAGGAACATTCTGCAAGCGGAAACTATCAAGTTCTTAGATGAAATTTAATATTTATAACTGTTGACATGAATGCTATTACTTCCCTAAAGATACCTTTTACTTTTATATGGCTATAGAAATAAACTATTCCATGTGTTTTTACATCTTAACAATGTAATGATGTTTTACCTGAATTTATTGCAAGCATATAATGATACTTAAGAGAAAAGGATATAATTTTCTCATGATTGCCTATCATATTTCTGCAGATACTTATCTGACAGATCTGGTAAGGACTAATTATTTGAGGGGAGGCTGTTTAATTAAAAGGATTAAAATAATCAACCACAGACATGAGAATGGAGCAGAGAAAAAAGTTGTGAATAACTTAATAATTCTGTCTACAAATTTTTAGCAAAAGGTAAGTATTTCTTCAGTTTGGTTGTATGAGAAAATTTTGAGCTGGATACTGCAAACTGCCACCAAACTGCCAGTCACTAACTTACAGAGGTGTTGAATCAGGCCCTAGTTCGGCACAGACAGATTAGTTAAACAAGAAAATAAGCTTTGCATCATTACTATACTTGATTAGCTATTGTTGTTTGCTCTCCTTAACTTCTTCCTCTTTTTCCCTCACCCTGAGGTTAGAGTTATTAAGCCTGAAGTACAGGTAATGGAAAATAGAGCCTTCCAGAAAACAGTAAGAAATTACTTATATAATTATCATAAACAATGCTCTCCTGAACAAACAGAATAAATCAAAAGCAACATCTAATATGGATCTGTAGATCTCGTATGACATTGCCAGAAATAATAGATGCAACTTGGGATATAACTTAAGCAAGTTTCCAGGAATACATCAAGGTCCAGTTAGACTAATTACTATTTTTGCATTCTAGTATGCAGCTAAGCTGTATGCAGTAAGAGCTCCAAATGAAAATGGAGTCACCTAATCCTCAGTTATATTCTCCCCAAAAGGGAAGTCTTGCCTCCTACCCTTCAGCCCACCTCTAGCATTACTATGATCCTGGGGTTTGGATTATTTGCCAGTTCCAGTTTATTAATGCAGATGGATAACATGTGAATAAGGTATGGGATTTATCACGTTAACTTTCCATTTGGCATTTTAAAAAATTGCAAACAGAAAAAACTCTCCCAATTCCCTGCAGTAGTTAGACTTTGAAACTAGGGATCCCCAGAGCCCCCTTCCAGCCAACAGCTGTATGATTGTATGAAAACAGCACCACTCTGGGAGGCTGTGAATGGATCCAACACAGCTGGACAATGGCAAAGATGGAGGTAGGAACTCACGGCTGAAGCCTTTTAGCCACTTCTAACGTCCAATCAAAGATACCATCAAGCTGTCATCTTATAGCACTCACTTATCTCAATACTCCTCTACAAATTGCCAAGTAAGCACACTGAAATCCTCCTCTGGGCACAGAAAAGGTTAGGGAAGGGGGTCCAGGATGGGCAGGAAGCAGGAGGGAGGAAGGGAAAAGCGGGGAAATGCCAAGTCTGTGTAATAATGTAAACCTAATCTTCACTACTTCCACATACCCTCCAAACCGAGACTCTGACAAAAACACTAAACTGCATGAGAGCAATATAGGCATTTTGTTACAACCCTCCTAGTTATAATTCAATGTAACATATTAATTGAAAGGCAACAATCATAGAATATTATATATATTTTATATAAAACATATTTTTATATATATATACAATACATAATACAATAAAAATACTCTTAAAGATCTGCTACCACAAACTAAATACTGAAATGTCATAGACCAGGACTTTAAAAGTGAGCAACCAGCTATATGCACAGGTTTAAATAGGAAAGTTTAGGATGGAGTCCAGAATATGTAGTATACTGTAACTGGCTTAACAGTAATGTTTAAGCTGCCAAATGCAGTATCTTGCAAGGAGAAAATCTATCAGACAGTAATACTTTGGGAGATTAAAAAAGCAAGCACGCAAAAACTAAATAACTGAGGATATTAGTTATAGAGGCTCTAGAAACCTCAAGGGAATGAGTAAATCTTAAAATATTGTGTATCAAGAAATTTTCCCTGTCATCAAGTCATTCTATAATAATCTCTGCAAGGTTCTTGTACCTTCTTTTTGTACATCTTCTGCTATCAGGAATCGTATATTGGATTCCACATATCACTGGTCAGCTCTTATCTGATCAGCATCAAATATAGATAATGAAAAAAAAAATCAAACAAAAGCACTAAAAGCTAAGAGAGAATAGAAATCTTCTCACTGTGTTGACCTACTCTTCAAGTAGAAGAGAATGTAAGGGCAGCATTAGAAAATCAGTAAGAGTATTTTACCTATAACACTGCTTGGTATGAAGATGCATCATAGATCCTCACAAACATGTTCATAAAACCCCAAACTTCTTAATGGCAGTGAAAATCAGGACATCCCTTTGAGGTTTTAAACTATTGTTTATATTCCTCCATCCTCTGTCTAATTAATTTACAGTGATTATTTCTAAAAATAGATGAGTTTTTTGCTTTTATTTCATTTTTCCACATGAAAGAAAAAGTTAATTAACTACTAATGACTAATCTGGGTACAGTGCCAAGACATTTTGATACTAACCTAAAAGATATATTTAAATTCAGTTACATGTCTAAGATCATTAAATATTAGTCTAACCTATCAATTAATAAATTCAAATTAATTCATAAAAGTATACAGATATGTTATGACTAAGGTTTTTTTAAGACCATTTTTTAATTTAAAGTATTTTTTAATACCTCAACTTGGAGAAGGAGCTGGAGTTTTTAAAAAGTAAACCTGAGTGTAGAGGAACAAGCTTTAAGGCTTGTTCTTTAACTTGTTCTTTAAAGTTATCTAGGAAAAAAACCCAAAACTTTCTGAGCCCCCACTCTAAAAAAAATATTTCCTATTTAGGAAACAACCCACACGGTGGGGTTTGGGGCACACCTGTCATCTGCAACCCGCATTTTTGATGGCTGCAGGTCCCCAGGAATCCCCAGTACCTCCACTTCCAGCTTCTCCCGTTCCAGCCATCCCCCAGACAGGGCACTTACCTCCCAGAATAAAGAAGGAACAGGCACACGACACTAAATTAACAGACACCTTCAAATTTGTGAGTGTTTTCCTGAGTGATAACTAGTTCACCAGAATGACATACATTCATTAACAGAAGTATCATGCATTGGTACCATACACCTGGGAAGTGATCGTGCTCCTGTACTCGGCCCTGGTGAGGCCGCACCTCGACTACTGTGTTCAGTTTTGGGCCCCTCACTACAAGAAGGACGTTGAGGTGCTGGAGCGTGTCCAGAGAAGGGCAACGAGGCTGGTGAGGGGTCTGGAGAACAAGTCTTCTGAGGAGCATCTGCGGGAACTGGGGTTGTTTAGCCTGGAGAAAAGGAGGCTGAGGGGAGACCTCATCGCTCTCTACAACTCCCTGAAAGGAGGTTGTAGCGAGGTGGGTGTCGGTCTCTTCTCCCAAGTAACTAGCGATAGGACGAGAGGAAATGGCCTCAAGTTGCGCCAGGGGAGGTTTAGATTGGATGTAAGGAAAAACTTCTTTAC
>NW_008795127.1:5957285-5964910 GCF_000699145.1 Aptenodytes forsteri | reverse complement strand
TGGTTTAGCGGTGGACTTGGCAGTGTTAGGTTAACGGTTGGACTTGATGATCTTAAAGGTCCAACCTAAATGATTCTATGATTCTGATTTTATGGTTTATAAAACGAAGCACTCCAGGAAAACAAAGATCTCATGAGGCTTATTACCATCCATAATTTCTTTACCACAAGAGAGTGAGGATAAAGGCAAGCTCATCTCATATGTACAGCACTTGTTTTTCTGATGGCAAAACAAGAGAAGAGGAGGGAGAACTGCACTGCATACAGGTGGGGTGGGGAGAGAAGGTGGTTGAGGACCAGTCATGGAAACTAGGCAATGATCCTAGTCAGTATCTGCAGAAAGAGGTGGCCAGGTTCACCCACATTTTTCCTAGCACAAATCCCTCTATATGAAAGACATTCCCCACTTTCTCCCCAGCTGATGCAGTAGCCACACCGAGCTCACTGCTTGCTTCTCCCAAGTGCCACCTGACTCCAACTCTCATGGGATTTTCAAGAACCAGGACCCGGTCTCCACTTACAATAAACTCTTTCCATTAGCCCTCCAAAAACAAAGCAAGAAAAAAAAAAAATCAATTACTGACTCAGGAGAAAAAAAATGATGAATGGATGGAACCCCTTCCTTGGACTACCTGGTAGTAATAAATATTTCTTTTGGACAGACAAAATAGTTAAAAATGTTAGCAATTTCAGAATGACTAAATCTGGCAAAACTTTTCAATTAAAACTAAAGGAAGATAATGCTAAAATCAAGACTTTTGATTTAGGTATTTGTGAGTAGCAGTAATAACAATAATAATACATCAAAAAAATAATAATTTGTAAGTGATGGATATTTGTTGTGCAGACAATTTTTGAAGAGCAAAATATCAACAACCAAATCAAGCTTTATATTTGAGGACATATTTTCCATCTAATTAAGACTGTCCCATTTCATTTGGGGTAGAGAAGTCAAATAGAGTTCTTGTTTGTTTTCCTGAGTAACAACATTTCATGTCCAACAAGAAAAATAAGTCTCCTTCCCCCACCTTCCATTAGTATCAAAAATGGCATTATTTACACAGCCCTACCTATGACAGTAATATATAGTGCCTGTCAATATACACCATTTGTCATAAGAAAGACCTGCCACTATGTACTATTTCAACATTTTAAAGTCCTTTTAAAATATTTGATGAAAATTATTATTGAAAGACTGCTTGCTTTAAAAAAAAATAATTTTCTCATCAGTTAGCAAAAAGGGAAATAAAATGAATAATCTATACTACCAACAAATCTCCTACCAGCTTTAACTCAAGGTGACATCTTTTAAATGACACAGTGTCTGGCAGAATCAAAAAGTTTGTATTTTATTTGTTTCTTCTGCAGTAGAACAAAGTATGTGAAATATCACCCCCAAAAGTATTCTTAGAGTACTTGAAAACATCTAACATGAAGTATAGGTGTGCAAAGCGATCATTTTACAAATTCTCAGAATAGTCTTATTCTTTGCAAACATCCCTCTTGCAGAGAAGTTAGGATCTTACTAAACCACAAAAGAACACACCTCATATTTAGATAAAATTTCTGTAATAACCAGCAGTTACTGCCATCATGTCTGTACAGTTGCTAATTCTATATAAGAATATCTCATAAATTAAGGGAGAAGTGATGATAGAATGATAATTTGCTTAGGAACTCAGTTTATCCCTGTTGGTAAAGGTATCAGCGTTCACTCAATTCTTCTTATCATTTTCAAGCTCATTCAGCACATCTCAAAATAGATGCAAGATAATTATCAAGTTGATCCAACACTTACATTGTTTATGAATTCCTTCTGCACCAAAATCAATACATTTACACATTTACAGTTACAGGAGATACGTGGAGCTGTGGATATTTTGCTCAGTAATCTCAGTTTTGCAGAATGAAAGAAACAGGGAGCAATGCACTTGCAAGTATTACAAGATGATGACTTGGATACTGGTTCATCCACAGGAAAATCTTTCCACTATGAATTCCTTTACATTATTTTGAAGAATAACATGAGAACTACACGTGTTGTCTAAGTAGGCGTTGTCTAAGTAGGCATGATTAACTTAAATTATTTCTATCAACCTGCAACTAATGAAGAGTTAAAAATCCATGAAGGTTCTTTAATTCTTGTTTCTAATCTTTCTAGTTAGCAAGAAAAAAGCAAATATAAGAAGTTAATAATAACAACTCTGATATTTTAGTAAACTTAAGTTGTTTAGGTGTTTTGGTCTGGATTACATTACTCAATAAGTGCTTGTCTACAAAACATATTCATAATACCTTGCTTAAAAATCAAAGTCAGAATTGGAGCAATTAGGTGGATTTTTTGGATTTCTCTTGAAGTGGAATGAAGATTAGTCATTCAGCTGATTACAATAACAGCAATCATTTAAAAACAAATGAAAGGCATCAAACACCTACATTTCTATATTGTCTAAGGCCTGAGAAGTCTGACAAAACAAATGCATTCAAAAATTGTAATTAGAAAAAGAACTGCTTTGCAAATCTAAAGAGGACTATATTGAACAAACAGATGTGAACAAGGAAGAAAACAATAGTTGAAAAGAATCAGTGAATATAAAATTTCATCTCTTCATTACAGAAATGACATCTAAGGTTATACTTGAAAGTGTCGGGGAAGAGATAAGGAAGAGACTGAATTGGAAAATAAAAAGATGACAGGTAATAAAAACTCTTATATTTTCTTCAAACCTCTCTAACATGCACTTCAAAATAAGTCAAACCGAGAGTTTACTTTTGCCCTTAAATTAGCAAGAGACTAATAATCACTAACAGAAGATCACATTCAAAAAAAAAAATAGTTTTCTGATATTACTAAAGGTGAAACAATTTCAGATTGTAACAGAAGAGACAAGACATAAAATACCGCACATTCACATAAAGAAGCAAACACCTCTGAAGAGCCTACCATAGTTGTCTGACGGCTATCAGATTTGTATAGCGATTTGAAAAATTATTAAATGTTTGCATCATCTTACATGGAAGGAACACACAAGGAGAATAAATGTTTAAGTGTATAGGAGAAATAAAACCAACTGCATTATTACTAGAAACAAGACCTTTAGAAGTAACACAGGACAACAAACTGAAGCAGTAAGGCATCACCCAAAGATTATGACAAAGGTTGAAAGCAAATAGCAGCTTCAGACATTTGTTTTGATCTTTAGCAGAAAAATAACAGTTGATGAATTCCACTTGTACAGTTGTAGGCTGAAACGATGCTTACATAATAAAGGTAGAGATACTCGCTGGTAGCAGAAACTCAGTGGTTTTTACTGAATATGAAATCAATCTAAGTATAAGGTGTATAGTGATCACAGCCTCTTCTTGATTATGTTTCCAACCAGAGAAATCAACACACCGGTTTTCATTAAGGAAAATTCTCAGGCTGGGAACATGAAGAACATTGATGTGACAGAGATGGAAGCTAAGAAGTTTGCTGAGAATCTGAATTTATGATTCCTGTGTCATGTGCTATCCAAGTTACTTTCTTGGCTACCAAAATACGCAGTTCTCTGAGAAATGGAGCAGAATACAGTCTTAGAACCCCAAACTGGGACAAAAGAGAGAAGTTCGTTCAGCAGTATAAGAGCGCAAGATACTGAACGGTGGCAAAGAGAAAATACAGTTGTGTAATGGCAATTAAGAGGAAAAAAAAGTATTGACAACAGAAACAGATTAGTATGAAAGATAATACATATCTTAAAAGAAATCAGGCATCATTTCATACTCTTAAAGCTGGTGTGCAAGATCAGGAATTTTAATTTTTTTTTTGTCAGAATCTGAATTAATTTCCATCAAATATCACTCATTCAGGGTGCTTTGTGGTGGAGATTAGGAGGCAACACAAGGAGATCAGCGTTGTTCATTGGAGGGACAAGAGAAAGGCGCTTGGAAAGTAGGGTGTATTTTAAGGAACAGAAAAGCACAAAAAAGTTTCTGCTAGGGTACAGAGACAGGGTTTAAGTTTTGTCAGCATTCATTACTGGTATTCCAACTATTGACAGAGAGAGTGGGAAACATCAGGGTTGTCAGTAATGCCTCCTCCCTCTATTTGCCTTATCTAACTTAAGTGCATGGCTGACGCGATCGAGGAACAGGGCAGCCTGGCAGCGAATGGGCCAATGAAAACTTCATCAAGTTCAAAGACAGAAAGTCCTGCACCTGCAATGTTAACCTGTGCCACAGTACAGCACTGGCTGGTTCACTAGTGGCTCTGCAAAAAAACCCCAAAAACATCTTGAATCCAAGTCTACAGTGGAGATGTGTGCTATTCTGTTTGCCAGGTTTCTGGTCTTCCCAGCACTGAAACACACTGATCAGAGCTTGCTAGGGCAGCTCAACATTCCCCAAAACTGCAGTAAGAGTTTGCATGCTGGGGACATACCCACATTACGACCTGTAAAGCATTCCTGGACTTCAGACTTAGAATAGGTCTGGCACACTCAAGCAAAGGTTGGGGTTTAGGGCTGTAAGATTTTCTGGGGGTACTTTGGTCTACATTTACTGTTTAGAGTGATAGAGTTTCTACTAATTATTCTAGGGGAATTTTATTTTTAAAAAAATCATCTTTCACATTAAAAAATAGAGAAATTCTAAACTTTGGTAGGCAAACATTGCCTGAGCAACTCGTTATCTCCTCTTACCTGCTCAAGCACCGCTGCTGTTGCTAGCAATAGTAAGATGCAGAGCAAGGTATATATTTGGAAATTATTTTACTCCGCATTAACTTTCCCAAATATATTTACTGTCAGATCCCCATGTAAGGAGCCTCAAAAACTCAGAAAAAAATCAGGTCAACACTGTTTTTCTATATCTAGAAAACTTTTTATCTAGAAGCCTGTATTAAGCTGATAAACACCAAGAAAAAAGACTATTCTGTGGAATGGCCTTAAGAAGTATTTATTAGCTTTCTCACAAGATGATGCTATATCCCATTACTGTATTCCATTCCAGATCTACTTATAGCTCTTTAATGAGTTGCTTGTCCTTTATGTAAAAGATTTTCCCATTCCTCTTTGATCTTCAAGTAATTTCAGGTAAAATACATGAATGCCATTTCATATAATTCCTATTAGGAAATAAAGATTGCAATAATCTTAAACTTTAAGCATCCGTCTTCTATTACGAATCTATCTAGTTGGTAAAGGGTCTGCATAAAATTTATATGAAAAAATTTACATACTGTTTCTTCAACTTCTGTCAAAATCGTTGCATATTTTGACAGAAATACATTTTACTAGGTATCAAAAAGTATCATGCCTCCTTAGAATGGAAAATGTATTTGAAAATTCTATGCTTGAGATTAATGTCCAGCTTGGTACTTGATTTTGAATAATTTAAACCTTAGTGCTTTATTGCTATATTTTCAGTTGAAAAGGAAACGTCTTGTAAATCTGCCAAGCTGCAAGATGGATTAACAATTTTTGTGTGTCCCTTTTTTCTGCTTAGAACAGCAGCTTCCTTAGAAACATCTTTTCCTTTTCCCAGTATATGCAGGCATCATTTTTATACTCTGCATAGTTTCATAGGCAATTTTGCTTTCCTTTTTTGCAGTACTTGATACAGTAGGGATTCCATAGAATATTATGGGATACTAAAAGTGGCCAGTTTTGCCTGTATCAAGTAGTTCAGATAGTGATTTTCAAAAACCTAGAGAAAACTTAAATATACCAACGGTGGTTAATTCTTTTTCATATATGGACTGAACTTAGAGAGGTACTTGAGTTAAAGAACGTGCACACTAAACTTTTATCAGTCCCAACATACTCCACCTCCTCATAAATGGCAAGAAAATGCAGGTGGGATGGACAGTAACCTTTTCAGTTGCGATCCAGACTTCCCAAGCAGGGAGGCACAGCGCACGCTCCTCCAGGGAAGGAAGGCAGTAGCTTGAACTGGGCCTCATCCTCCTTGGAGGGCTTGAGTACCCTGCTCCAAGATCCTAGAAGGTGGGAAGCAGGTACCTGATGTGAAATATCACTGGGTGCCCAGCTCCCATCAGCGGAAAGGTATAGGTATCTGATGTGTCATATCCGCACTTCCACAAGGACATTTCACACACTGCAGGGATCTAAAATGGCACCAGATGCCTATGGTACATCAACTTTGTCAAGAGTGTTAAGATTAAAGCTTTGAGACAGAAATTCTTTTACACCATATATACGGTACTTTTTTCCAATATAGGGATTCAATGAGGTCTAGAGTGAGAAGAATATACTTCACAGAGAACAGAGAAGAATTTGAGTAACATGATGAATAATACACTTTGCATCATTGTCTCGTCTTCCTCTCTTTTTGCTGCCGGAAGACCACAAACAGAAGGAAAAGATCACGCCAAATGGATTTCCTCTCCCTGTTCCTACAGCATTGAGGGATAACCGGAGGATGCAGCAGCTGTGAGGCCTGCCTAGAGAAGTTACTCCAGAGTTATCCCAGCTAAAAGATCTGCATAATCTAAAGTGAAGGTCTTAAATTGCAAGTGACTCAGACCTGCAACCTAGAATTGCCAGAGGACTGACTTGTCCCAACTGTTGGTGACTTTTTCAGGAAGACAGTCATGCTGCCAAATAAATACATCATGGTACCAGAGTGCTTATAGAAACAAATACAATAATAATTAAAAAAAAAGTGTATATGCTGTGTGAGAAGGCTTTGATAAGAAAAGAAAAAATTGCCAATATTTCCCCCTGTGATAAAAAATTTCGTCTGGTCTGCACTAAAAATAAAGACTGTAGAAACTCAAATACAGTGAGGTAAACGTTCTCCTAGAAGAAATAGCATATTCATGAAAACAAGGAAAACCTCTAATGATTAGAATACCCATTAGAGGCACTATCTACATTAAACTGAGGACAGCTTACAAGGCTTGTAGTTTCTTGTGAGATTCCCCCCCCCCTCCCCCTTCTCGATCAACAGCTGTGCTGGTTTTGGCTGGGATAGAGTTAATTTTCTCCATAGGAGCTAGTATGGGGCTACATTTTGGATTTGTGCTGGAGACACTGTTGATAACACAGGGATGCTTTAGTTACTGCTGAGCAGTGCTTACACAGAGTCAAGGCCTTTTCTGCTTCTCACCCCACCCCACCAGCGAGCAGGCTGGGGGTGCACAAGAAGCTGGGAGGGGACACAGCCGGGACAGCTGACCCCAACTGACCAAAGGGATATTCCATACCATGTGACATCATGCTCAGTATCTAAAGCTGGGGGAAGGAGGAGGAACAGGGGGGACGTTCAGAGTGATGGCATTTGTTTTCCCAAGTAACAGTTATGTGTGATGGAGCCCTGCTTTTCCTGGGGATGGCTGAACACCTGCCTGCCAATGGGAAGGAGTGAATTAATTCCTTGCTTTGCTTTGATTGCATGTGTAGCTTTTGTTTTACCTATTAAACTGTTTTTATCTTAACCCACAAGTTTTCTCACTTATACTCTTCCAATTGTCTCCCCCTTCCCAGAGGGGGGTAGTAAGAGAAGGGCTGTGTGGTGCTTAGTTGCCGGCTAGGGTGTCATGGTTTAACCCCAGCTGGCAACTGAGCACCACGCAACCGCTCGCTCACTCCCCCCCGGTGGGATGGGGGAGAGAATCCGAAG
>NW_008795127.1:5940436-5957146 GCF_000699145.1 Aptenodytes forsteri | reverse complement strand
AGTGATGCACAATGCAGTTGCTCACCACCTGCCGACCGATGCCCAGCCAGTCACCGAGCAGCCACCCTCTGGCCAGCTTTTCCCTAGTTTATATACCAAGCATGACGTCCCATGGTATGAAATATCCCTTTGGCCAGTTTGGGTCAGCTGTCCTGGCTGTGCCCCCTCCCAGCTTCTTGTGCACCTCCAGCCTTCTCAGTCGGGTAGAGCATGGGAAGCTAAAAAGTCCTTGACTAGTGTAAGCACTACTTAACAACAACTAAAACATCGGTGTGTTATCAACATCGTTCTCGTCCTAAATCCAAAACACAGCACTGTACCCGCTACTAGGAAGAAAATTAACTCTATCCCAGCTGAAACCAGGACATGGGGTCAAACCATGACAGTCTTTTTGGTGCCCAACGTGGGGCTCGAAGGGTTCAAGATAACCTTATCTATTTAGCAAATTAATACATACCTTGAGTTGTGAAACTGTCTTATTAGGAGATTACAAGTTAGTGGTACAGTACAGCATGAAGAAAGTGAAAAAAGCTAATCCTATTCAAAGTCTCTGACAAATAGCTGTTGAGTAGCCACTAAAGGCCCAAGAGATAAGCGTATGGTTAGATCAAGTAGAAGTTAAGTTAAAGCTATTAGTAGGGCTCCTTGTCATTCTGGCCTCAGTTGTGTTGAAGAAAAGTCCTCTATTTACAGCCCATTTTCCCGTGCCCCCCCAGGATTAGCCAGCAGTGGTAGCAAATCCTGTTCATTGCCTACTACAGTAACGTAGGACTCCTCAGACCAAAGGAGTCCACCGGATGTCAGCTTCCGTCAGCAGCTACGTACATTGATTAACATGAATCTCCAAACAACCTGCTCCAAGCTCACATTCACAAGTTTCTTTGAGATTTAGTTCACCAGATCTCTCCTCTCCAGGAGGACATGTTTAGACAACCATTAAGGATATTTGACTGATCCCAGGTGCTGTCTTTTGTTCTGCACTGATTGTTGAAGACAGAGCTTGTCTCCAAGCCCAAGACAGAAAGCTGCACTAGAGAACTGCCCTGGCAAAGAGTTTCAAAATCAGCCTTTCTCAAAAAAGGTGTGTTACAGGAGGTCCAATTCTTTCAAGTCTGGACACAGAACGGGAGAAATCTGATGCAGTTTTTGGCTCAAGTGATCGTTGAAAATATTTGCGTATTTCCATGTTGTTTACAAAAGGTGACTCTACATCACAGACACATGGCAGTTTCAGTGCCTTATTTTATTAAATGTTGAGCCCCAGTTCAAATATGGGTCCTACAAACTCAACAAATCATACAGCAAACTACTGAGTTTGTTACCAGGCTGTAAAATGTTTCTGATCTTGTCTGAAGCTTCTTAATATAATGACTTTCCTCATGTCTGGACCCTGCAGTATTCTCTGCTAGAGATACATTATAGTTTTATGCACTAAATTAATAAATGCTCTGATTACCACATGATCATTTCAGCATTTTTTTAAAAATAATCTTCTTGTATGCAGATAAGCTATTTAACAAATTCTTTTTATTACATAATTTATTTTCTTACCAGAACTCCTGCGCACATTCTGCCGTGAGAAATAATGCTTCCCCTTTAGTGGCTGAGTGATTTCCCTCTTTTCCTGTTTTCCATACCTATACTGCCTGCTTATACGCAGTGCTTCAGCTACAAATATTAAGGAGCCATGAACTTTCAAATCACTACTGTGAATTATCCTTTAAACAAATAAGATCACTACCTTCATATTTAGCCCATCCTTTTTAGTGTAGTTCTCTTGTACCACAGTCCTTGATGTCAGCCATACTAGAAAACTCTTGCAAAAGCATTGCAAAACTGAGTAGATTGCCTCGTCTCATAATTCAATAAGAGGGACTCTACTCAGACAGGATGAGTACAAATGCAGCCAGGGGTCCTTTTCATTTTTCCAGTCTAAGGACAACACATCATGTGTCCTGCTTTGATGCTTGAAAAGAAATCTTAAGGGCTTTCACAGCACCAGACATTTTATTGCACCTTGCTTTCCTTTGCAGCTCTGTCAACACAGCTGCATCAGCTACCCTGGCTGCAAACCAACCTCTAATTTCACTTAGCGTCACGAATGGTGGTGCTCAGAAGCCATGCATACTCTTAAGGTTTCACCAAAGCCACTCCTATAATGTAGGAGCACACTGCTGTTAGCTTTCATGTCTTATTTGGAGGGAGGTGGACCACAAAGAGGATGTTAAGATTTACTTTTTTACCCACACCAGAACATTGATATTGGTAACAGAGTGCACAGACTTTTGCAATGTTCGGCTAACATGGCTGATGTGTAGATCCGTAACTAGATCAGAGAAGAACAGTGAAAAATGCTGGTGGGTCAGAGTTCTCCGTCTTCCAAGGTGCTGGCCAACATTAAGCATACCTCATGCATGAAAGCATACTATTCCATCTAAGAAGCCATGAATCTCAAGAGGATGATTTATCATTTATTTTCAGGAAGCTGACACAGAAATATGATGTTCTGTATAATTCTTTACTATAGTGTCTGTGCTCACACTAAAGGATTCAATTACAATCATATGTTGCTTCCCTTACAGTAAGTTCCATCAGTAATTCCTCCAGTGGTTTGTTGTTGGCGTTCATACTATCAGAATGGCTCTTCTTTTGCTCCTATAAATATACTGACATAATTACGCTCACCATCTGATAATTTTAGGAGGCACCAAGGTTTTCTGAGAGAAATACATTCTATGCTTTCCATCAAAGAAGTAAAAAAAAAAAGTAAGCAAGATCAGCTAAGCAACAGTCCAGGTTAAAATCATTTTGCTTAGGTATGCTGATTCAGATCCAAGGATCTCCACCTGCAAAATTTCTGGATGACACTAAACCTACATTAGAACTAGTCAAATAACAAATCTGAGTAGTTGTTAAGAGTAACGTGCTGATTCACAGTCACTTGCAGTACTCATTTCTATTTGTATCTGCCCAACAACATCTGCCTCTGAATAACTTGGGTTATGGAGCTCTGTTTTGGATAAGCTACATGCAGCTATGAATCAATCATCTGTAGCACTGGGTGTTTATATGGCAGCTTCTCCCAGTTTAGGTTGTCTTGTATGACATTGTTCCCCAGCAGCACAGGAAGAAGACTTCAAGTGATATGGAAATACTCAAACAGAATATGCTACTGAGCCAACAAACCATCCTGAAATGAATACTACAGTATGCTTGCCTATTTGCTAGGCAGAAAAATATCTGTAGCTTTCTAGGCACAGTGGGGCAAAAGCTCTTGGCTCATTTAAGTTTCCTATAGCACCAGCATTTCATGGAAGCTTAGCTTAATATGCAGAAACACTCCAAAGTCACATTCTGAGCCGCCAAACCTCTGTCTCATATGTATGTAAACAAGCTGAAGAGTGTTACTAAAATGTTTTCCTGGAGGACTTCACAGGAATGCTATTTTGTTTTATTGGCTAGGAAAAAAGAGGGTCTGAGTGATCAACTCAAAGGTCATGTAGTGATTCAGTGTGGAATTACAAGTAAAATGGAGGGATTTGTCTTATCTTCTGACTTCAGGTGAAAATATCGTACTTCACAGGAGGGAAAAAAAAAGTTTCAGGAGTCCCAACAGCTGCTTATCTCTCTGCAGAATCTAAGCATATTACTTCCATATTTATCTCAATTAGCAACTATTTAAACACTGTTGAGAAGATACTGAACTTAGTGGAAGAAAAGCTGTTTTATAATAAGTGGCATCATTTTCTGATCGGCTTTGTACACTGCAGTATCTTATTCTTGGTCTTATTTATCTTCAATATATTAAATCTTTTGGGAATTTACAGGCAAGAGACATGAAGAGAAGATATAATTGCCCCTCATGAACTTTTACATTCTAATTAAACAATTTCATGTTGTACAACCACAATGGCCAAAGAGTATCAAACAACTCAGTCATGGTGTGCTTTGACTTACATTAGAAATGTTCTTAGGTACCGAGTTCCTCAAGTACAAACTATACCAGTCTCTTTGGATTGTTAAAAACAAGGTCACAGAAAGAGGAGCATTGTTGTAACTGCTCTGAGACCAGGACACAACAGGAAAACAGGTGCAAAAATCTACCCAGCTTCAACAGAAGCAGAATTTGGTCCCTTACCATCAGTAAGCAATTTTCTTGTTGATTTAGCTAAGTCATCCCTCATCCTCTCAGCACTAGAAATGGACATAGCCTGAGTCCTAGCACGGCTGCCTCAGCAGAGGTACAAGGCCCTATCAGGGACGGTCTCACACATACCCCAGACGATAGGCACAGCCCATGGTTAATTGCAGATAATGCAGGAAGTCAATATGCTCAAGTTCAGATTCATCGCAAAGTAAAGCACATGGCAACAGCAGTGATATTTCCATCATTCCTTTCATAGGCCACATTTACTAACTGTTGGCCAGACATACAAATGAACAGACTTCTTCTCTGCTGCTATCAAAGGCAAAAGTTAATTTCAAGACTAACAGTCAATTTAACCATGATCCACAAGGTAGTTAACAGCCACTACGTGTAGTTGGACTGAAACGTTACTTGGTGACTAAAGTGTCAGTGAGAAGTTGAGTCTTCCCATTGTGACCCATTTGGCATACTTTTTGTCATACCATACTACATAAATGTAGAGTAGGGTTTGGGTTTTTTTTTTCTGGCAAAGTTATCCTGTTGGTATTTTACTTAGAAGTCAACAGGTTTTCATATTCATTTGCCATCGATTTGATGATTTCAGCATCTCCCAGCTGGGTCATATGACAAAAGGTCTTGATTTCCAGAAATTTGGTCACTGATTTTTGCTTCTAAATACTTCATCAATGTGTCAGTAAAAGTATTAAACAAGAACTGTCAGGAGAACATTCGTCTCCAAAAGAAAATCCATTAGTTAAACCAAAATTTGTGCTTTGCCAAAAACCTTGTGAAATGGTAATTGCATAAAGTTTTCAGTTAACATTATTTTCCACATACTCACATCATGTACCTGTGTGTGCTTCAGTACATAGCTGCTTGCAGTACGTGAACAGTGTTCTCATGAGCTTCCTATGGTCAGGCAGGCAGGGTAATATGAAGGTAGTAATCCAGCACAATGACCTCTAGCTGCTAAATCACTTTCCAGATGTTTTTGGACAAGATCATAATAAGTTCAGAAAGCAGAGAAATAATATTTTTAAATAATGTACAATTTGTAAAATTATACTTAACTTATAAAATAATTGATACAAAAAGCTATTATTTTTCAGAGTGATACATGGTGGCCAAAACATGACAGAATATAAATTCATCCCATTTTAAACAAACTTTTCATACTGCCTTTTGCACCTAAGAAGAAAACCAGGCTCACAATTATTAACATATGCGATCACAAGGCTCAGATAAATCTTTAACAAAATGTTCTGTTGAACATACCTATTGAGTTGCCTTGATTGCTTCACCTAAAGTAACTCTTTCTATAACATTAAAAATATCTTAAATTTTCTGAAGCCCGCAACTGGAAAAGAATATTAGTATCAGCTTCATTCAGAATGTAGAAAATTTCAGGTGTGCGATTTTTTGGGGTCCTAATAGACCTATTTATCTTTCAGTAGTTTGATTATCTGACATATTTTACCCCTTTTACTGAATATTCCTTTGATTAAGTATTACTTGGCTGTTCTTTCGACTCTATTCATTTCTCTTTACTATCTAGTTGAACTCTCCAGTAATGGACATTAAATGAAATAAAAAAAATAATTATCACAGACAAGGAAAGATAATGTCTTATACTGGTTCATTACGCCAGTCCTCCAGTGGACTTAGAGACAGCCATGGACATGAGTGTCACGTTCTCTGTCATAAGTTTGTTAGCAAATTTGTAGAGAAATCTTAGACAATAGCCATTCATCATTCTAAAGATTTTACAGGAAAATGCACTGTGTCCAGTGAAGATCCTACTGGAGAAAGTTGCTTCTTTTCATAGTAGATTCCTGCTTAGATTCATATCTCTCTGTAGCCATTTGGTCTAGACTGTAGGAATCATAGAAGAATCATATTTGTGCCTAAATTATCCCACATCACTTCCATCCCTTGTTAATGTTCAAGTAATCTGGAGCACACTGGTCTTTGCTCTTCTATAGCGACCAAATACAAAGTCATGCGCGGACATTCAGCAAAGATTGCCTATTATTATAAAACTTTCACAGCATATGGGAGACTGAGTCAAAGTCCTTGACCTCAATAAAATAGCAAGATTTTTTTTTTCCTTTTTTCTCCTGTCTTGGATGCGTGTCAACTGTCACTGAGATATGCACCAAAATGCAATCTAAGGTGTCTTATATGCAATAAACTCAAAGGGCTTCACATCAAAATGAAACTGAAGTTTTACAAAGCTGCAAAAAATTAGGGGATGGGGAAGCTGCTACTTGTATAGATCTACTACAGGGAGGTAAGGCTCCCTCTGCACCTCTTCCGCTCTGAGCGGAAGTTAGTTACTATTCATACCAACGGAGACCAGTGCACATAAGGCCTGGTGTTTAGAAAAAACATTTGCATCTAGCTCCTGTTTTCTATTTTTATAGTTCAAATGCCCAGAATTCACTTTCATTCATCTTTTGACAAGCTTTCACCAGTCCAATTCACCTCATCCTCTCAAATATCCTTCAATTTCTTTAGGGTTTTTTTGTGGTTGATTTTTTTTTTATATGTGCTATGATTGGATTTGCATTTTGAAGCTTTCTGTTCAGTGTTATATATAGAACATGTCAAAGCTTTGATTTCCACTTACCACCAAATAGAGATAAAAGTAAACACACAAGCAGTAAACGAGCTCCTTTTTAGTGGAAGTACACTGCAGATGAAATGTAGAATTGATGAGCACACAGTATCAGCAATGAAAAATTCTATTTCATGTTTAGCACAACAAAACTGAGAAAGATCCTTTTTCTAACCAGTGTTCTCACTGAAACCTGCAATATAATTGTATAGATACCTGTTGCTCCTATTTTTCTTTGCATTTACATTCCTCCTACCCTTCACTCTTCCTATTGCTCTGCTTTGTTTTGCTATTTGGGTTTTTTTAAAATAACTATGAGTAACACACAAATGATAATGCTTAAGTTCACCATTTCTTCAGTTTCCTTTCCCATCCCCTCCCAGCATTATTTTTCACTTTAACACAACAGTAACTATGCAGTCTAGTATTGCAATCAAATCAAACAGTCCTCCCAATCCTGGTAGGAGTCAAAGCAAAATCAAAATTAAAGGAAAAATCTCTACTATTTCAATTGCTTGATTACAGCATTGGTCTTTTTCCATTCCAATAACCACTAGATGACAACATGGAAGAAAGACTTATTCCATACATCAAGATCTAGCTTTCAAGTAATAGTTGTTCCCTCAGCCCACTAGCTCCTAAAGATCATATCTTCAGTCAACAAGGTCTTCATATTTCTAAGTTTTTCCTAAGCCTAGTTTAGATATTTTCACCAGTTTTCAGTTCCTAGAGTCAATGTGTGCCTCTCATTCAGATCATGTTGCTGAGATCAACTCCTTCCCTTGACAATTTCCTTCTATTAAGGTTCAGCTGATTGGCTTTCTAATTACTGTTGATCTCTCTTCTACTCATCTCTTCACACAGCAGAACCTGTTTCCAATCCATCTGATTCTTAAAGCATCCATTTTTAAAGATGCAGTTTACTTGCATATGGCAAGAATACTAAGTATATAGCCATGGCATGGTGTAACAGGCATTTTTCTACAATTCCCTATAGTTATTTTTTCCTCTACTGAGTTAAGAACATACAAACAGCAGGTCTGGTTCAATTATACCGGTCACACCCAGAATTGAGATGTCCCTTTTTAATTACAAGCAGGAAATATCTTTCATAGCAGATACAATTTTTAGGGTGCACCCATCAAAAAGGGTGTATTTTTTGAGAAGATGTTTCTGGAGCATCACAGAAGTACGCACAGAGAGGCCTGTTTAGAAGTGAAAGCCTCAGGAAAATCCAGCCTGTGCTAAAGCATTACATACAATGCACTTAGGATAACACAAACATTGAAGGAGAAGTCCATCAACCATCATTAATACGCCTACTGAAAGTGCAGCCGGTCTTGACTACTAGATTGCAACAAGGGTTTAGATAAAGATCTGACTTCATTCCAGTTTAAGTATTTTGCATTCTTTAAAATGGTACTGAATGCTGACAAAGATTTATGCACTATTGTTTGAATGCTTTATTGGCCGCCTCTGTGTAACTGTATTTAAATAGTCACACGAGGAAAAGTTTGCAAAGATGTTCCAATGAAAGCTAGTTATGAAAACATGTCACAGAAGAGTGGCTTCCCAGTAGACTACATTGATATCTACAAGTCAAACAAGTTCAAATGCTGTAGAGGATAGAATACTTCATACCTGGAATATTCATGAGTTCATTCACATAAATCCATCATCTTGATATTTACAAACAATCCTTGCAAATTAATTGGAAAAATTACTTGGGGTTTGGGTTTTTTTTAAAAACAAACACATACGTGTCGTCAATTCAAGAGAAAAGTCTTATACAAACAGAATTTATAAACAATAGAATATTTCAAGTTTAGAACACTGAGTACCTAACTTATACTTAATCTGATTGATAGACTAAAAGATGTTTGTTTATTTGTTTTAAAAGTTTGGGTTATTTTTTGTTTGGTTGGTTTTGCTGGGTTTTTTGTTGTTGTTGTTTTGGGTTTCTTTGTTACAGGTGGAATTCATTCAGTTAAATCCCAAGGAAAGCCTTTTTGACAAAAAACAGAATGGTCATATTCAATGCTTGTCCCAGAATAGAATTCCAATCTGCTGCTCCTCACCCCAACCCTTTTTTGTTATTTTACTCAAATAAAACAGCAGCATACCAATATTTAGGACATGAATCCCACAGGCTCTCTTCTTCTACAACCTTCTACCAGCCCCTATACAGTTGTGCAAACTTGGATAACACAGATAATATAGCACCCTAGTGGATAACACATTTGTTAAATAAATCACATTTAGCCTTGTATTCATAATAGAACACTATAGCAAATCAGAGGGGGGATCCTGTGTGTGTGTGTGTGTGGAGGCGATGGTGGAAGTCAGTCATTTCGGTTTGTGCAACCAGAGTTAAACATGCACACAGTACAAAAACCAGCAAAGATGCTGCCGTTTCCACTGATAAGCAGATCTACACTTCCAGATTTATTTTGTCTAATCCTTATTCCAGAAAGTATTCAAATCAAGTGGTTCAACCTTTCTGTAATGGTAATATTTTTCATTCACTCTGAACACCTGGGAGACATAAATAGTCTTTGCATAAAGCTTAAATTAGAAAGGAGATGGATATTATTCAGCAAGATTCTTTCTTTCTGTAGCTCCATGTTGAGGCTCCAGGCAGTAAGTGTGTAAACAACAGTTGCTATTTACGTTCCACAGGGAGATGTAGAAACTTTTTGTTTCTTTTTTTGTTATTTATAGTATTTGTGAAATTAAAGCAACAAGTTCAGAGTGTATGTACAATTGTCTGAAGTAAATTGATTCTCTAGCACTTCCATTTTAGAAAGTGGCACCTGCTCTCTTTCCTTTCTGCTCATTAGTTCTTTCAATTATAAGCACTGAGTAAACATTTTTACTCCTCAATTTGCAGAAGACTTATGAGCATCGAGATAGAGTTCAATGTGTCCATTAATTAAATTAGAGCACCCTACTTGATGTGTACAACTCGCAGCCTAAAAGAATCAGAAGAAATATCATGACAGCTACTAGTGAAACTGATTGGTGTTTCCATTATATGTTGTAAGTATTTCAGCTAGTTTGGTACTTTTGAATCTTTTAAAACATTCTGGTTTTGAGATTACTGTAAGACAATTTTAGGAAATAAATTACATGAAGACAGTCAAATAAAGATACAGCAAGAATACTGATATTAATAACTTAATACCAGTTTATGCATAAACCCAAAGTTCCAATCCTAACGTACCTGATTTTGTAAGTGCTTCTAATGACTAAGAATTAGTGATTTTTTTTTTTTTCTTTTTTTGATTTAAGATGACTAGAGAGCAAAAAGAAGATTTCTATTACATTTTAGGGCATTAACAGAACTTGAGTTCCTATTTGTCACACTTTTATGCAAAGCTACAGGAAACAAATCATTTTCCAGCAAGAGTGCCAATCACCATAACTACTTTATTTTACAGAAACTCATTATATGGGGAGAAGAGCATAATGGATCCTTTTATTTTGTGTAGTAAATCAAACTCAGCCATGTCTCCATAAAAATATACCAGTTGAGAAGCCACTTCACTGACAAAATCAGCAGTTTCATTAACCTCAGCTGATCATTTAACCTTAAGGCTGTTAACAAGTCTGGCAAAAAAGTGTCTAAATATTTGCTGCAGTGATCACTTCAGAATAACGCAAAATCAGACACCTTATCTGAAAAGAATCTTGAAAGCTTCACATATTTAAAATAATTTGGGGCTTTTTTAAGACTTGAGAAATAGTTCACAGAAGTTTCTTTGATATCAGATATATTACTGAACATTACTATCTGTTAAATATTTTTCTGTATCTAAATATGTCCAGTTATTATATGTTAATGTTCTATGCGGTGCACAGAAACTAAAAAAAGTGTCCTCCCCCTCAAAGAAATTTATATGGATGTGAAATTCAACACGGAATTAGTAAAACTAAGTGTGCAGATATATATAAATAAATACACCACACTACATTGTTTTATAGTACCCACGCTTACCCTGATCTTGAGAGCTTTCCTCTGCCCTTAGTTACACACAAAATTCCTGGTGCTACCCACTAGTGGTTAGCCAGTTGTATCTATGCCTGTGTAACTGCTCATACAATACCAATAGTTTTAATGGCTGCTCAAGGATGAATGTTATCAAAGTGCTCTTTTTGAGCATACCTAAATGTATCTCCTGGTGCCTCAGCTTCTTATACTTGTCCATTGACATTTCCAAGTGAAACATTGCAAAGGGAAAGGTGTCGCAGTGAATTAAGATATCAATGAACCCAGAATACCCATGGATTATTTCATCAAATAGCCTATGTTCAGAGATAATTATGAAGGAAAATATTAATTTTGATTCCTAATTACATTTTCGTATTGAGAATAAGAATTACTTCACTTGCACAGAATTGCAATTTAATTAAATTAAATGGACTATTAAAGCATTGAGTTATCAGGTAAAATAAATTAAGTATAGAGCGTGGATTAACACTTTCATAAAACATGGATAGTGCTATACTACTTTCCCATGTTTGTCTTTAGAAGTGGCTTGTTAAGAATCTCAAGGACAATTTACACTTGATAAAGCCAGTGCAACTGAAAAATTACTACAGTTACTGTTACTACAGTTATATCCATTATCACTACATAGTTATCACACATTAGTCAGAATTTCAGGAATGCAAATGTGTCCGTGTGGGATTTCAATAATCAGTTTTATGAAACATGGTATTTTGTTAGCAGTTTTGTGGATCAAGACAGACATACAAGGCGGCATCAGGAGAAAGCTGTAATGCTGCAGCAGTGCCTGGAATCTGTTATATGATGAAAGTGATAACACTGACTGATCCTGTAAGAAAGTATTCTGAAAACAGATGTTTTAGCCTGAAGTTACTTTCATTTTTCTCCCCTAAGGAGAAGTTTACTTCCAGATTCTGAGGTCCAAACCGTGATGAGACTGGAGAAACACAGAGGTAGCAAAGACAAAAGAGGAATCAGCAAACCTAGCACTGAAAAGCAATTACTGTGCAAAATGAGGAGGCACATATACCATAAATCAATCCTTGCGATGCCAACAACAAAGTGTGAAGAAGCCCTCAAAAGTCAATATTGTTGAAGTCTACGACCAATGGGAACTCTAGTTTCTTCTAGGAATACTCTGAAGTCCATGACACTGTTAAGTACATAGCTGTAGGAAACTATCCTACCATTTTATTAAAGCTTTGTAATCTAATGTGTTGTTAGAAATACCAATAGTCATAATTCTAATTGACAGTTGAACCAAGTGCCACATCAACTAAGAGGACATCTGCATCTGTTGAAGTACAAGCCACTAAAGGAATATTTACTTCTCCTAGTTACTACTGAGGGTCTAATAACATACTGCTTCTACCAACCAACCTTGTCTTGCCTGTGTCTGTAGGTCATAACCGTACCGCTACCATTCACATGTAGGTTCTCAGAACTATGCACATAAACCAACAGCTCCACGTTTATACCACGTGGGCTTCCTCAAGTTTCCAGTACTGAAGACAATACTCACAGCTTAGCCTGGCTAACACCGTATTTGTCACCTAACAGACTATTGTGAGTCAACTAGCTACCAGTTAAAACAACAAATTTAGGGTGATTTTCCCCCTCAAGGGTGCTGGTTCCATGATACAGCTCCAAACAGCAAAACTAATTCTAATGTATATTAAGAAAACAGGAGTGCAGTACCCGCTAACCCTCAGGCAAACCTGCTACATAGCAAAGCAAGTGTGAAACAGTATTTCAATAGTTATTCTACGTAAGAGCAGCAATGGCTGGCTGAATAGCTACTGAATGTTAAACAATGTATTGTGGCAAATAGCCAACATATTCCCTTCCCTTTCTTTTTCATCTACTGCATAGAAAAAGGGAAATCTGGGTATTTACTCTGGTTTAGAGCAGAATTTGGAGACGAAAAGACAATGCCTCTGGCAAGGGGGATGGCAGGTTCTCTGGCACAGCCAGAAGTATAAAACCTACAACATATTTTTGTGTTCAAACATTAAAGCTTTCACTTAATAAATATCTTTTACATGAATTTAAGAATAAAGTATCTGTAAAACCACTTTTAAAGCCCAGTCAGTAGGCACTGAAGATTATTTCAGTAATCTATTACCTCTAATAATTTTCAGAGCATGTACTTGTGCTGGTTTTGGCTGGGGTAGAGTTAGAGTTAATTTCCTTCATAGTAGCTAGTATGGGGCTACATTTTGGATTTGTGCTGGAGACACTGTTGATAACACAGGGATGCTTTAGATACTGCTGAGCAGTGCTTGCACAGAGTCAAGGCCTTTTCTGCTTCTCACCCCACCCCACCAGCGAGCAGGCTGGGGGTGCACAAGAAGCTGGGAGGGGACACAGCCGGGACAGCTGACCCCAACTGACCACAGGGATATTCCACACCATATGACGTCATGCTCAGCATCTAAAGCTGGGGGAAGAAGAAGGAAGGGGGGGACGTTTGGAGTGATGGCGTTTGTCTTCCCAAGTAACCGTTACACATGATGGAGCCCTGCTTTCCTGGAGATAGCTGAACACCTGCCTGACAATGGGAAGTAGTGAATGAATTCCTTGTTTGCTCCCTCCCCCTGGGGGGGGGGGGTGAGCGAGCAGCTGTGTGGTGCTTAGTTGCCAGCTGGGGTTAAGCCACAACTCAATTGCAAGTTGCTCATGGTTAGTATATCATCATAATTTCAGATTTCTAATGACATCTGACTATAGCATAAATTGCTGAGTCACAAATTTGTGTTTATACCAAGGCTATAAAATATTTAACTTCAATCTGCAAGTATTTTCACATGCTGTTAGTTTACTTTGTATGATCAAGCATTTACTGTATAGGCATTTTATATTCAAAAAGACTGTTTAAATACATACTGATATACTGCTTCTAATTAAAAAAAAGCATCAACAACTTTCACAAAAAGTTTAGCTACTCAGGTTTAGTGAGACCTGTAGTTAACTTTAATAATGATGTTTTACCAGTCATCTAAAAATATGACTTAGACCAGATGAGAAATACTGGAGCAGAAATAGTTTGGGACAAATAAATCAGTATTGGAGTTCATAGTTTTATTATTAAAGTGTCTGAGATGTGTTGTATAATTTCTGTCTCTCATTATTTCCTCAGAATGTTTCTGTAGGGTGACCTTTTTTTCCCCCCCATGCCCTTTCTAGCTAACCCTTACTCTTTTGCTATTTTTATCTTCTAATCTGTGCTTCTCTTCATCTTTAAAATGCTGCCTACAAGATCTTTAATACCATGTTACTATAGCAAAACAGCACTGTGTTACAATGACCAATTTGACCAGCTTTATAACCTTGGGGGGGGGGAATTTAAAAAAAATCACAAGAACAAAAGTGTCCTAAAATATTCCATCAACAACACAGTCCTACTATTGCCAGCATAAGGTTTTTCATTTTTTCCCTAGAAGGTTGTGCTAAACTCTAACTTGTTAAGCATTCATGAAGTTATATTTATAGAAGAAAATGGGATTACCTGCACCAAGACAAATGAGGGCCAATTCCAAACCCAACAACTTCAACCTACCAAGAAGCTTTAGGGTGGAGTTTGACAGGTTGGCTCGCTATACACTGTGCTAATGGTTCTATCTGTAAGCAGTTTCGATTACAACTACAACTCACAAATACTCAGAAAGCACATTTACCTGTACAGTGTCCCAATTATTTCATAAGACACAGCATCTAGCAGAAACATCTTCAAAACATATTACAAAATATACAAAAATATTAAATACAAGATTGTTTATGGCTCTTACGTACCAAGCAGTAGGAAACAGAAATCATATGCCATCATTATTGTTTCCTAAATCTGCAGCTTAACTCCTAGAACAGCTGAGTTGTTCTGCTAAAATTGGTGTTTTACAACAAAAGACTGCTAAATAAGAGACAGAATATGATGGGTCATTTAGATGAGGGTGCTATAGAAATAAACTGTCCAGAATTCCAGATTATTCAGTCTTGTTTTCAGAACATTTAGATTCAGTGTGACATTAAAGGAAGAACAAAACCCTTCCTGCTTCAGATGTTTTGAACATTGCTGTGGACTGCACCAACATTTAGCCTCAAAGTATTCCAGCACTGACCTCAACCATTAACATGGCTTGCATCACGTTAGCAGTATATTATAGAAAACGAGCTCTGCATCTCAGCCAATGTGCTACTGCTAACAAAGTAAAGGGCACATTAAGATGCAGGCCCTATTCTACAGTGCAGACATTTATACAGAGATTATAGAAGCCAGTTGAAAGACTTCCAGTTAAAATTACTTGTGTCATTAATAGAGAACATTTAGTCGGCAACATCAGCTCTAAGTTATTTTCTCAGCTACCGAGATGTTATACTAGGTACAACAATGATCACACTAATGTTTTTCAAAAGAGGTTTCTAAACTACTTTTGTACACTAGTTTTTGGTTAGATCAACTTAAAACTGCAGTCCTTTGTCAAACAGGTGAACTGCAGCAGTCATACAATATACAGCATCAGAAGAATGTCAAACATACACATTACTGTGGCATAAAACTGATTTACGCTGCTTGAAAACAGTACTCTAGCTCTTGAGCAAAATAATGATGGGGGAATTATGAATTTAGTATCGTGTCTTCCAAAGAAGAGACTTTTACCTTCATCCCTTCAATAAAAACAAAAGCCTGTTACACAAGAGCACAGATTTTTTACCTTTTTTTTTTTAAACAGAAATTAACTTTTACATCAGTCCTCAAGCCAAGTAAGCAGCAGCAGAGGATGCCATTTGTACAAATGAAGCAAGATGTTCTCTCAACTGTTCCCTCCCCCCCCGGATCTTCAAAGTTTTTAAAGCATAAGAGCAAAAACAATACAGAATTTCTGTCTGACAAACAATCTTTGGTTGCCAAACTAATACATGTATATACACACATATATATGGATATTAGTTTGGCAACCAATGATATGGCTTAGAATTGAAATGCTATGGTAGACAGTACCACAGAAACAAAACACCCCCCAGACAACAAGTAATTCTGCAGTTTGTTTGCAAGACAAAGTACTAAAGAGTTAACAAAGATGGTAAACAAAAGGCCAATGTGCTGTGGGGACTTGATGATTCAAAATCTAAGATTTCTCAGGTGAGGCATTAGGTAACTTTGTTAGGTAATTTAGTTATCACCATTTGTCTGGCTACTGTGTGGCAACACCGCAAAATGCAGGAGGTTTGCCTATGTAAGGGTTGAGATTGAACAAAGCACAATGACATGGGGAATAACCACACAAACTGCCTCCCACTGCTGGTATATTTGCCAGAAGCACGAGATGGTCATATGAGTGGGACAGGTGAGAAGAGACCTGGACCCTGAAAAGGTAGGGGGAGAGAAGTGGAGAATACCCAGCTGAGAGCCCTACTGTCAGCCTGGGAACATCAGCCCTTCAGAGCAAAAGGATGCATTTAGTTGGAAAATAGTATCTCCTTCTAATGTCCATGGGGATGCAGAAGCCCAACCTTGCAAAAGCAGAACCTTGCATAAATAAAACTACTGCTCTGAAAGGATCAACTCTACCAAAGTTGAGCAAATCCCTTGCAGGGACCGACCAGCTGGAGTGCATGGAGCTCTGCCTGGGGATGGACGAGGAACTGACCGAGAGCTTGTGGGTCAGGATTAAAGGGAGGACAGGGACAGGTGACATTACAGTGGGGGGTCTGCTACAGGCCACCTGACCAGGAAGACCGAGTGGATGAGGCCCTCTATAGACAGATAGGAGCAGCCGCCTCACGCTCACAAGCCCTGGTCCTCATGGGGGACTTCAACCACCCCGACATCTGTTGGAGGGACAACACGGCAGGTGCATAAGCAATCTGAGAGGTTCCTGGAATGCATCGATGATAACTTCCTTCTCCAAGTGGTAGAGAAGCCAACGAGGAGAGGTGCTA
>NW_008795127.1:5935300-5939223 GCF_000699145.1 Aptenodytes forsteri | reverse complement strand
CACAGGTTGCCCAGAGAGGTGGTGGGTGCGCCGTCCCTGGAAACATTCCAGGTCAGGTTGGACGGGGCTCTGAGCAACCTGATCTAGTTGAAGATGTCCCTGCCCACGGCAGGGGGCTTGGACTAGATGGCCTTTAGACGTCCCTTCCAACCCAAACTATTCTATGATTCTATGAAATGACCTCTTGGTATCCTTCCTAGCCCTATACTCTGAGGACAACTAGAAATTTTTAAATGCCTTAGTTTTTTTCCAAAATGAAGCAAGTCTAGTATCCAACTGGTGGTAATACTAGTCTGAGCAAGGACAAAACTGACATGCTAGTCAGATTAACTTGTTTGAGCTCTCAGAAGTAGCCATTTACTCAGTTTGATACAGTACACAGAGTTTCTCACTGCAAGTGTGATGCTTACATACCAGATGACCCACGGATGCTTGCAGTGTCTTTGCAGATTTATTAGTAGTTAGTGCTCTGTCTTCTGAAATGAGTATCTGTAGAGTTAGAGAATGCAAAACATATCTAATTAAACAGTCAGTGAGACTATTCTCACAAGCAAGATGGATTAAGGTACACAAAACCAATAGGAATAATTTCAAATTTTAAGTCATCTGTAACATGGGATAGCTATGAGCTTAAAAGAAATTAAGCCAGCTTTTACTCTGTCAAACCTAAGAAGAGACCTTGTATTTCCACCAAAGACCATAATATCCAGACCCAGGTCTGTGTTGAGTAATATTCACTGTAAAATAGTCCTCTTTTAGATTTGCTGTGCTTTCAAGCAAGCAGAGTGAAAAAGAACCAGAGCTATCAGTGGAGGGTGAGGGGGACCCAAAAATAGAGTTTTAGTTGCTGACATGCCATTATGTAGTTTATATTTCCTTCCTTTTGACTCATTTTGTAGGCTTTCCGGGACTCTAACATAGCGTATCGATGCTGATTCAGTGTTGTCCTTGAACATACAGAGTTCAGTACACAGACAGAACATTGAAAGAAGCAATTTAGGTTCTTCCTCCCGCGCAGTTTCTTAGGATGAATGCTGAGAACTCTCACAGGAGAAAACTGTTGTTTTTGAACAGAAGAGATATTGAACAGCATACTTTACCTGTTCAAAAACTTACTACTCTCTACAACATCAGTGAATGAACACCTCTATCCACTCCAAAACTATGTTTTCCCCTTTCCTGAACCTGCATCCACACTTTACTGCTAAAGTTGAACCACAGAATGTGGTGTACGCAAGTTTCAGATATGTGGGACTGTTCATGCATAAATTTAACCTTTATAACAACTGGAAGCTTTCTTTCTCCTTTGTTTCTTCCAAGATTTCCAAGTCATTGTTTTCCTGAAACAATGCACACGTCTGAAGGACAGCCAACATTCCTCAGAGTTCTCGTTTTGGTAGAATTGCTTTTAGTTTAAGTCTACTGATATGTACTGCTGTATAAAAGCTTTTGCTGGCCTATTATCTCTAGGTAAAAAAGTGACAGCAGAGATCTATAACTGGGGTCTTCTACATGAAGCAGCCAAAGTGATCCCTCATTAGAGAAACAAATAATTATCTCCTAGAAACTAGATAGCATTCACTTTCCACAGCCAATTTTAAGGAAATTGTCCTTGAATGTCTATTCCCGCTTGGGGAAAACAAAAGGAAAAGTGGAGACTGAACAAGTTTTGTACAGTAAAATAAAAGAAAGGCATAGGGAAGTCTCAATGACTGAATCTAATTTCCTTTGTCATTTTCAGCTTTTGTTTTTCCAGCTAATACCTTATGACTAATGTGTCAGAATAAGTTTTAATGATAGTGGGTTAGTTTAAATTCACTTCCTCTTTGATCTGAAGCTATATTAAAACCCCAGACGTGATTTGGATATGTTTTACTACCCAAGTCAAATCTTACATTCAGAAGAAGTCACCTCTATGCTGAAGTACAGCAATATCTGAAGATCCTGGGCTGGACCATAGCTGTTTCTCAATTGCCAGACAGCCCAGGATATGGCACAGATCCATAGCAATGGTAAGAGGATTTGAACAGCCTGATCTAGGACAGACATTTTTACCTTGTAAGAGATTACTCAGCAGCAGCAGCTATAGTAGAAAAGTAGAAAGGGGACATACTCAAAGGGGGGAGAAATGCTTGAATACTGAATTTGGGCTACTCTACCAGCTAGTACCCATGAGACTGAATGAAAGGAGTTTAAGAAAGTGCACGAAGAGGAGCAGTACACTGGAACCCCCAAAACCTCAGAGCATCACCTAGCTATGTGGACAGCAAAACACATCCTTCAGCTAGACTGCCACATCAAATGTTAGTGGAACAAAGAGTTGAACCACGTTCCCCACACCACACTGAGAAATAAGCTGAAAGAGATAACTCCAAGGCACAAAACACATAACTGCAAGGAAAAGAAAAGCCTTCCAAAACCCCAGAGTCTCAGTTCAGCACACAGTAGAAAACACCCCTCTTCTACCAGGTGAACAGCTGCTGCACACTTCCCTGTGATTTAAAAGCACAGCTATTAACTAAATGCAATTTGGCAGAGGCATCCACCGAGGCTCCCACCAGTTTGCACATGCTGAGACACTCAAACTGTTTATGTTCCATTAGATGGCTTTTAAGCTGGTTTTGACATTCACGCAGAGTTACAGTCACAGCAACCCTATTCTGGACAGTACAGGCAGCACGTGAAAGGTCAGTAGTAGGTTTTCAGCATGAATGGCAGTGGGGCTGGTATCCTGAAACAGTACACATGGTAGTAAGGCTCTCTAGAAGCTCAGAGAAGGGCAAGAATGCCAGATAAACAATAAATGTTTATATGTCGTTATTTGGTACACTCAAGTTTGATCCAAAACTACTGACATCCACACAAAAATTTTTGTTGAAATAAATTTGTATCTTAGCAGACCCTTTCATTCAACCACTGCTGCAGAAAGGTTTTTCAGCCTGAAAGATTCACCCAAGTGACAGTATGTAATTAAAGGTGCAGATATCAAGACAAGCTGGTCCTCATCCTCTCTTTCACCTTCACATCACTTGAATGTGCAAAACCTATCCCACCAAAAAAAAAAATTTAAAGAAAAATTACTTGTTCTTTATTGAAATATTGATCCTACTTAGAAAAGAGAAAAGTTCTTTTGTTTATGTCACTTAACTCCATATAGATGAACTGCCTTTAGATGAGTTGATTCAAGACGACTTAATGGCCAATTACTGGTTTGAGATGGAATAGCATCTACAGTGCATGACAGAGATTGCTAATGAGCTACCTCCACGAAAAAAAAGGATTCATGAACTAGATGTTCAGGTAACACTACTTGTACTAAAAGGTCTTAAACAAGGGTTTTTAAAGCTGCCTTCTTTACACAACTCTCCTTACTGCTTGCTTTTTAAGAGTTACGAGGTTTCATTTCTGTTTTAAAACTTAGGAAAGAAAAAACGTTTCCTTCTTTCCTTTGCTAATTATTTTTTGATGCCATAGACTATATCAATCAGAGCAAAGCCAGTAGTACAGGAACATTTAATGACATCCATGACTTCTGAACGCACATGGTCCTGTGAGTCAGTGGTGTGGCATAAAAGGTACTTATTAATATGACGAAAAAAACCTGAAAAAGCCAAAGTACCTGTTGCAATTCTACTGCAAATATAATCATAGAATAGTTTGGGTTGGAAGGGACCTCTAAAGGTCATCTAGTCCAACCCCCCTGCCGTGGGCAGGGACATCTTCAACTAGATCAGGTTGCTCAGAGCCCCGTCCAACCTGACCTGGAATGTTTCCAGGGACGGCGCATCCACCACCTCTCTGGGCAACCTGTGCCAGTGCTTCACCACCCTCAGCGTAAAAAATTTCTTCCTTCTATCTAGTCTAAATCTACCCCCCTTTAGTTTAAAGCCATTCCCCCTTGTCCTGTTGCAACAGGCCCTGCT
>NW_008795127.1:5916609-5934998 GCF_000699145.1 Aptenodytes forsteri | reverse complement strand
GAGCACATTGCTGGCTCATGTCCAGCTTCTCATCCACCAGTACCCCCCAAGTCCTTCTTGGCAGGGCTGCTCTCAATCCCTTCATCCCCCGGCCTGTATTGATACCAGGGGTTGTCCCGACCCAGACACAGGACCCTGCACTTGGCCTTGTTAAACCTCATGAAGTTCACACAGGCCCACTTCTCGAGCTTGTCCAGGTCCCTCTGGATGGCATCCCGTCCCTCTGGCGTGTCAACCACACCACTCAGTGCACCACTCAATTCAAAGAAGGGTTTACATTCACTTTCAATCAACATCTGTTGTAGAAGATGCCTCATCTGAAAGGATACCCCCCCCCCCTTTTTTTTTTTTTTTACTATCTAAGTTACACAAAGCAAAAGTTTCCCTTAGTGGGAAAAAACACAGAGGAAACAAGTTTGAAAACATTTTCTCAAATAATTTTGAATAAGAGTCTTCGGTTCAATCACTTTCTTAAATGATGAACTATTCAATGAGTGTGAACGTTATGGCAAACATCTATGCTTCAGATATTTCCTTCCTTTCTAAAAGGATTCAAATCTCCTGACCAACTAACCTCTCAGGATACGGGGGACATTCACAGGGGGCAGGGGCAAAAGGAGGACTGGGGGACAGAGAACTTCCTTGCACATGATCCAGAGCTGCAGCTAGAGGTGAAGCCAATTATTGTTCAATATCAAACAACAGCTAATTTTGTAGTAACTAATTAAAGGGAAGACATTATTATTGTGTACCTCATTTAGAGAAGTATTTCTTCTCATCTTCCTCATAAGACTACATAATGACAATAAATATTACAAGGAAAAGAAATCAAAACAAGACTAGAGAAATAGAGATTAAAGAAAAACAAGGTTTTAAGTTAAAATATAAACCAACTTTGAATGTATGAAAATTAAATGGCTTTGAATGAAATTGTAAAATGTACATGTCAAAATTCAGTGCAAAATAAGTTATGTTTTCTTTCTGAACGAAGGAGACAGTAGAAGGAGCATAATGAAAGAAGAGCAGAAAAGTAGCCCAATACCTAGCTGTATTTACTAGTATGTGCTTGAACACATGCAGGTTATCAGAGATCAATAACGAGCATGGACTGAGCATTAATGCTAGATACAATATATGGGTATTGTATCCATATACATAATTCTTTGTTTAGGGATGGCATTTTGTGTTTTCTGAACCTGAATTTTTAATGTCAAAGCACTGAAAAATACATAAATCACCCATCTGAAAGAGGCACAGTGCTACCAGCCCCAGCTTTCATTGCTAAGATGACTGTCAGCTTTCTGAGATTCTCCTTTACTCCTCTCTCTACCCCAAAAAAGCAGAAGCCTTAGAATTAATTATGTTAGTTATGACTTAAGTTAATTATGGCAATTAACACGAGGATACATTTGACCATGAACTCACTGTAGCCTCCAGTCTCTGACAGAAACTAACATCTGTTCCAATAACCTGCTGTAAATTACATCCTTAGAAAGAACAGGAGGTTAGCATCTTCATCATAAGTAACTCCCTCCTTTTTTTAATCACTAGTGGTATATTTCCATATAGATGTGCATATGTATAGACATAAATACATACATAAAAATGTATGTATATACACATTTAGATATATACACACATGCATATTTATGTATGCTGACCAATGATAAAGTGTCCTTTCACTTGTAGAGGGTTCTAAGTTTTTGCATTCTCTAACTTATTCGTTTTAGTTATACCGCAATACTTGCATGATGACATTCAAGAATGACCCTTCCTATGAATCAATAGCAGCAATGCTTTGTACACCCACTCAGAGAGTCAACGCAAGCTCACTAGCATGCTCCAGCTGAGAATCTGGCTCCTTATGTCCACAACAGACAATGAAATCAGGCAAATCCTTTTTGGTAGGTGTAATGTAACACTCTCCTACACATTATTTTGCAATATTGATAGCTCCTGTCTAAAATGCTGGTTTTAGTGCACTCAATAAGATGTTTATCAAGTATCTAATTTCTTATTTGAAAGTAAAGAACTGTATTCTAAGCCAGAGTGCCTAAAAATATTTCTTCTCTATTCTCTATCTGTTCCTAGAAGAAAAATCTAGTGATGCTTCAAAGACCATATTAATAGATCCATTATCACATGATTTTTAACAAAACTACAGTTTTGAAAGCCTTTTCAAGAACTTTTCAGAGGCTGCCGATACAGATTTCTTCTTGGTAACGCAGTCGCCCCCAATTCCTTGTATCAAATGGCAGTCCACAGCTTTGATACATAGATACACCACCAAATAAGGTATTTCCAAATGGGAAATGTTGTCTGTGAGCTGGGTATGCTCAGTTTTGTTAGCTTAGTTTGAGTTCCAGGAACCTGGGACAATGAACTGTCCATTTCAATGACACCGCATGATGTTCTACTACATGCAATTAAGGGATTCTTTCTGATGAGGCCCTAGGGCATTAAAGAAATCGTTAACAACTTCCCAGATTTCATAATACTATTATAGAATTGTAGTATGTAACAGGGATAAGTACAAGCAATTCCCAGGTCGTTGCTGGGATGAAATTTTTCCTTTCTGGTTCTGATAGCAGTTTGCATTAGAGATCTACTGCTGGATGCCAGGTGGATGTTTTGACCATACCATATGCCATAAGGCATACCACACATGGAGGCCTTATGTTTTGTTAAAACAAAAACTACTCTGCAACACACATCTTATGCTTCATGTGCATGCTGCTTGTTCGTTCATTGCACAGGCAAGAACTCCATTGGTTCAATACCACTTTACTAGAGTCCCATAACAAGCATCTTCAACAACTGCTTTCTATATATAAGTCATATTTCACTACTGGCGTAAGATGCTTTCTCTGAGAAGAAAGCCAAGTGAAATCATTGGCCATATTGAATCACAGTGAGTTAAAGCCAGGAATAGAGCTAAGTAAACAAAGCCACTAGAACAAAGCAGATCTGGTTTCATTATAACATTCGTATTTATACCACTGCACAAAGCAGGTCTAGCATAGAGAGCAATGTAACAGCAGTATTCCCTTCTATATGCAATGTGTAGTACTATGCACAACTGGAGGCAGAGTTGGTTATACTGACAGGTAGAACTAAGATTTCTCTCACTGTAGATCACTTGAGTCTGACAGCAATATTACTTTAAGATAGTTGGTTTATATTGTGTATGCATTGTGTAATGTATGCATATGTATATAAAAGCACATTAAAGCTTATACTTTGATAAAAAAATGTTTGTGAGAGCATTTTGGGCTCAATCTTTCCTTGATGAGTCTGATATGAAGGTATTTCATGATTAGATCATCTGGATCCTTTGTTCACAACTTTGATTTGCCTATTTACTAGTGAAACAAATCTTGGAGCAGTTTGGTAGTATTTTTCAATTACCTTCTTAAAATTCTGCTGAGAAGTTTCTTCCTTGAAGTGAATGGTTTATTTGCTCAAGTGGGCAATGAAACTAGTAGCTGTAGGACAAAAAAGTTCAGCCCTGTTGGCAAAAAGATGCTGTTTTAATGACTACAAAAAAAAAAGGCTACTGCTATAAGATGCCCTCATCCATAAAATAAGGAAGTAGAATAGGTGTGCCTTTTTTCCATTAAAATGTAAACTTACACTGCATAGTAATTATGTTTGAGGCTTGCAATGAGATAGCTGGGTTTTAAATAAGGTTGTAAGATTAAGAATAAATTTTACAATAGTATTAATAGAATAGCAAATGAATAGCTACAAATCAACTATAGAAACCACCCCCCAGCCTGCAATGAAGACAAAATTAACTACAGCAAAGAGGAGCCTGTGAGAAGGGAGCCTTGTTTATCCAAGCACACACTGGCCATCTGATCTTGGATGCTGGCAGTAAGTAGGGTAATCATTTGGATAATTATAGTATTGGTTGCCCACCGCTCCCATATGTTCCATTAAACAAAACTTTGACATTATGAATAGGCTGTAGGCAGATCTGTCAGAACTAAAATGGAGATACCTGAACTCCTAAAAGGGGTGGAAAAGCTTAATGAAAGAGAGTTAATGGCAACATGTGATCCCAAGTATCAGCGAAACCAGGCAGGTCCTTGATGGCTTAGCCTCAGAAAGACACAAGGTGATTTCAAACTAATGCAGGCAGTTGAGGAAAGTGGCATCTTTGCAAACTCAGCAGTGGACCTAACTTTTCTTAAAAATCAAATGGTATAACATTTATTAAATAAAACAAGGTTCCTTGTTATGAAGCCTTTCATAGGAAGTGAAAATTTAACATTTAGAGCCATGCCTGTTGTCTCAGATATTGAGTTAGTTAACTATCTCAGATACTAGGTGTTTAAGTAAAATTTTCACCAGAATGAGCTGCACGTTATCTTTATTCAACTGTATTTAGCATTGGTGGTAATTGCTGATTTAACTGAGCAGAGAAGAAATTATTTCAGTGAAAATATGTGTGTATCTCACTTTTTTTTTCCTTTACAGAGGTACCATTTACACATTTTGGTAAACAGACCTACCCAGGTGGGATTTAGTTTAAAACTCAGCAACCAATTTTTTTCCTACCAGCTTAATGTAGGACAATGGTATGTTTGTGGCCCTTAGGTATCCAGACCACAAAAAGCATGTCTGATTTTGCAACTTTATCTATGCTTTACTTAAAGTTTTTGCACCTGGACTAAAACATTCATCTGTCCCTTCCCTCCACCTCCGGAAACAGTGAATGAGTTAAAATAGTAGAACCTATCTGATTTAGTCTCTTAAATTCTGGATCAGTATCGCCTTGTTTCCATGGACAACACAGCCTCTTTATCCCTCAAATAATTTCACTAGGTTTGGGCACACAGAGGTTCTTCTCTGGACCTTCCACCACCAGAAGTTTATTCTGGGGTATGGTTTTCATGTTAAATTGTTCAGAATATTTTTGCAGACCAGCTTTTTGCTATATTAATCCACTCTCTTCAAGACACTATTCCTACAATAAACTAAGCTTATCTGCAATTCTGTTAAAAAAAAAGGAAAAAACAATAAATTCCAGAAGTGATTAAATAAATTACTGAATTGGTACCTAGATAGGTATTTTGATACCATTGCCAATAAGTGTAATGTATGTGTAGAAGTAGTACTCTCTTGTAGATAATCAGGAAGCAGCCTTCAAATGGGCCAGAATTTATTTTAGACGAGTGCAAATCTTACCAAAATAAAAAGCAATCCATCTAATTTTGCTGAATGGATTGACAATTTTTATAAAGTTGAGAGAAATACAGTACATACTCTGTGTTAGATGTAGGTAGGAGCTACATATGTGATAATTATAATAGACCAATTTGAAAAGTTTACACATTGAAGACACTTAAAGGCATCACTTTCACATGTTTACACAGTTTGTCGTGGCAACCTGAAATATTTTGACATCTTTACCACATGGTTCTCAAATTGCTTTATCATCAGATGAGGTACAGCTGCAAATTCAGAGGGGTCTACCACTACATCAGCTATTATGGACTCCAGCCATATGCTCGTATGCCAAATCGGTAGTCAAACACTCCCTGCTGGCTGGATATGGCAGTTACTACTTGATCCAAACAATCTTTAATTGTCATGTCACAGCACACGGATCATGCAAAACTTGGTAGAGTGCTCTAACTTTTCATTGTGTTTGGCATAAAGCACTGTCATTATAGTTTGTTACTATTCAAATATGGTATCAGGTGTCATTTTTATTTTCTTCCAAACAGCTGATGATCCTGGGCACCAAAGCTAGCTGCATGCCCTGCTGCAAGGACCATGCAGCATCTGCTGCCATCCCAGCGTCCTATGGCACAGAGGATTTCCACAAGTTAATCCTTCTTGCAAACCTTTGTTTTCTTTAAGATTTCAATAAAGAGCTGCTAAGCTGTTTGCCCTTACTATCAAGGTCCAATATCATCACTGTGACAAAGTAAACAAGTAGCTATCTATTTTTATGACTCAACTGAATGCTTGCTTGAAATTTTCATCCTGTGCCTAACTGGGGGAATGTATCAGGTAAGTAGTCAAAAGAGCTATTCCTTAAGGCTCCCTTGTTACCTTGCCATTGCAGGTAGGTTTGCCCTGGTGCACTAGATTTTGTCACTTCTATCCACTTCTGGGTTTACCGATGAATACCACAGAATTTAGCAGCTTTGCACCAACTTGTCATTGTGGAAAGAACAGTTAAATAGCTCTAATACTTCACGTCATGATTACCAGCATGTTGTGAAATCTCATTCTCATGAAACCCACCATGATTTTTTTTTAAATATAACAGTTTATGAACAGCTCTTTGAAAAGTGACTAGCCAATCTACAAGTTTTTCCTCTTAGCAGATGGTTGAAATTAATAACATCACACAGTTCACAAAGGTTGTAGCATAACATTACAAGTTTTAAGTGACTTATCAGACCAACCATTCTGCATTCTAATGCATCTCTTAATGCCTTCCTCATTCCTACCACTTGGCAATAAGCAATTAAGTATTTTGTTATTTCAAAAACAAGTACTCCACACTTCAGAAAGTTGCAGTCTTACACTAAGTGTGAAAAAGAACCTTCCTTAGAAAGACACTATTTGAATTACTATTTCAAACTGAGTTTCTAATGTTTCATTATTAATATTTCAGATAAGGATGTCTAAAAGAATGAAGTCAGAAGGCCAGGAGTCAAGTACTGCTGCTAGCTAGATTCAGAAAACAGGCTCTAAATATAGCACTTAGATTTCATTTAGTGCCTCTTGTCATGTCAACCACCCTTTATGTTGCAAATTACTATTCTAGGGAAGAAAGTTAGACAAATACTCACTTCCTTTTTTTTTGATAGCCCCTGTTATTACTTCACACAAAATCCAATAGTTTTTCTTTCAAGACCACACATTTAGTTGCAATTTACTAAATTCCCTGTAAAGGGAATTTAGCCTTACATGAACATTAAGTAAGAATCCACTTGTTTCTGTCACACATTTCTGAATGAATGGCAAGTGCCTTCAGCTCTTTACGTTTAGGGCTATTTTATCTTGACCACTAAGGTACCATTTGTGCTTCCTTCTCTTCTTTCTTCCACGCCTCCCCCCCTTCCCCTTTCTGTTGATATCCTTTCCAGGAGAGCCCTTTCAGGTAGAGCCATGGCAGTCCTGTGGGCAAAGAAAATGAGAGTAAAGCCTCATGACCCGAGTGAGAACAAAGCTGTTCCTTGCCTTAAATATGCTGTAACATCGGTTGTCTTCTGCTGATGCTTTTCCTTCCGATCCAAGGCTTAAAAATAAATGGCAGCTTTTCAACAGCTGAAGTAATAAGACTAGACAGTGTAAGGACCATCTGCACTGTTTTATAGCAAGTCAAGGTAACAGTGAAACACCCATGGTCACAGTGAAATGGAGGGGATGTTCATGAGTGAAGGCACTTTCTCTTGAGTAGCATAATAAAAATAAAATCTGATTTGACAGTAACGTCAGCTTTTCAGAGACATGATACAACACCCTGAAAAAAAAAAAAAAAAAAAGAGACTTCTAATGGAATGACTGCTTGCATTTAAAGCTACTTAATAAAATCTTAAAGCAAACCCCACCTCCCACACACACCCCCTACCCAGAAACAACAGGAAGAAAACCCACCCAAACAGGTAAAGTTTAGACCCCACTGACTGCTGTAATTCCCATGTAACTTCACCTGGTTAGTGCTTTTTTCTAAAGATGTTGACTAAAACCAGAAGTGGGCAAGAAGCATCAGAGAAAACTGACAGTGTTTTGTCAATACCTCAGCTTAAATAAAAAGGCAATTTATCACATTAAACAATTTTTTTTCAACTTGATACATCTCGAGGTCTCAGGGAGGAGGCAAAATGATTGTGCTGTTTGTATAACAGCTACCCGAATAATCTTGCAACAGAGAAGAAAACCTCCATCAATATCAGTGAGCAACCACTCCAGACCACCCGGGATTTCAGAGAAGTCATTCCAGCAGGCAGGAACTGCAAGTTAGGAATGGTACCACCTCTTGTGAGTTTTGCAATGAGATCTTGCTGATAAGCCAGGTCATACCTTTCTTTAAATACGGACATTTACATAAAAAGACCAAGAGATAGAACTGTGCAATTTCCTGGTGTTATTTAAGGCACTTTGATACAGTGATTTTTCCCCTAAAAATTCAGACCTAAATGCAGAAGTAATTAGATGTTGCTAACATAGAATAGGACAAAACGATTCAGAGTGACACAGAAAAGTCAGTCTCAGAGAAATGAAGCAACTAAAACAACTGAGAAAACCCAAACCTCCTCCACTGGAAGTAAAAATTGGCATTTTCTTCACTATCAAGTGCTGGCACAACGGTGGAAGAGTCAAAAGCAGCAACTGAGGCTTAATAGGGAGCTTTGGCTTGCTTGAAGACCAGTACCTGATAGCTTACCAAACATAGCCCGTACACAGCAGATGCTCTTACAGAAGCTTGTGCATTTTAGTATTGACAGCGAACAACCACCTAATGTTCCCCTGCACACGCTAAAGCTTTACCTTTAGGCAGGTCCAAATGCTGTTAAAATACTAGAAGTTTCAAACACTCAATTAGTCTTTTACAGCTATCTATAGAAGTCTAATGCCTATATCTTACCCAGCTGTTTAATCCTTAAAAGTCTGAAGGTAGCTGTAAGGCACAGTCAGATACTCTGAAGATCACTGGAGGGAAAGCTGTATCTACCACTGCAGCTGCTTTGGGCAGGAGTCTAAAGCAGACATGCTTCTGGCAATGGTGATATAAAGAGATTTTTGGATACTTGCAGCCTTACTTATGCTGGAGAGTCCTGGGCAGACAAGCATAATTCATCTGCATAATCACCACAGCTCCAGTATTTCAGCTCAATCACACAGGCAGTGATTCTAAGAAAGACTCAGCTGCTGTATCTGCATAGCTCAATTACACATGCACCGTACAGACAGCATGCTTCAGAAGTGCTGCTTTCGCTTCAGAGTGGCTGAGCGCCACAAAGCTGATTGGGGGAAGGGGGCACACAGACATACATTACTGAAAAAAAAAAAAAAGAATCTCAAATATAAGAAAGCCGAGAGTTATGCTGGCAAATGAAACCTTTCAGTTCAGGGACATGTCTATAGCACAGATTTAGATTAAGGAAGAGGACAGGTTACTCAGCTGTCCTTCTAGTCACTTAAGATAACTAGACCTCCTCCACAGATTAAAAGTACTTTAGCTTGCTTTCTAGAAGCTTGTTTTCCACAGTTTGAGGAACTGTTGACAAACAAAGTTAGTCCTTGAACTTACTTCCTTGTGCTTCCCTTCTCCTCCACCCTAATTTGGGGCTTAAATTACAAGCTATTTAGAGATACCACATACCCCTCAAAAAAAAAACAACCCTCTAGCTACTTTCAACACAGTAACTTCATCTCACCTACTAAATTAGCTCCTTGCTTTGCTCTCCAACACTCTGCAGGAACCCCTGTCCCCTAAGCAGCTTTTAAATAACACACCAACTCACCCTTTCCCCTGCATTTGGAGCTAGTGAGTTTAATTAGAATTAAGGAGGTTAATTAGAACCAGATGCTTAAATTTCCACTTTGGGCTGCTTTCTGTCATCACAGGAATGTAAGTTAAGAGTGAAGTCATATTTGGAAAGAGAATTTGATCTCTTCAATAACTCCTCTAATGTTTTCCTCTAGCAATATATAACTAAACTGTGGAAAGCAGCTTGAAAGAAAAGGCCTGGGTGGATAACAAGTTGGCCATGAGCCAGCAACATGCCCCTCTGGACAGCCTCCTGGGCTGCTGAGCATTGCTAGCAGGTCAAAGTGGGGATCCTTCCCCTCTACTCAGCCTTGGTGAGACACATCTGGAATGCTGGGCTCCCTGACACAAGAAGTAATTGGACATACTGGAGCAAATCCAACAAAGGGCCACAAAGATGATTAAGGGACTGGAGCACCTCTCGTGTGAGGTCCAAGCTGAAAGAGCTTGGACTGTTCAACCTGGAGAAGAGAAGGCTCAGGGGGATCTCATCACTGTATATAAGAACCTGATGGGGAGAGGCAGATGGAGCCAGACCCTTTTCAGTGGTGCCCAGTGACAGGAGAAGACGCATAAACTGAAATACAGGAAATTCTGTTTAAATGTAATAAAACATTTTTCTTGTGAGGATGGTCAAATACCAGCACAGGTTGCCTAGAGAGGTTGTGGAGTCTCTATCCTTGCAGATGTTCAAAACCTAACTAGACGTGTTCCTGACCTAGTCTAGCTGACCATGCTTTGAGCAGGGGGGTTGGATTAGATGATCATTTGTTCTGTGATAACTGTAATGTGGTACGGTAATTTTGAAAAAACTCCTTCTGTAAAAATATAAATGTGAAATATTCCAAATATAACAAATCTTCACAGCTGCCAGAAAAAACGTTTCTGCATAAAAATAACTGCTCTTTCAAGTATTTTTGTACTTTTTATTTTTGTACCTTTTAAGATAGAGAAGTCAAACAAACATGATTTTAAGGGAAATGACAGGAAAATGTCTATTTTTAAGCTTGTAAGAGAATATTAAATTAGCAGTCATATAATGAAACAAAGCTGTTCAGCTAATAATCTTCTCTCCCGAGTCTTGCAAACTAAGTTCACTCTTTCATGAAATTCAACTCTGCAAGGATTATTCAGTGTGAAAATGCATTTCAACTTGCAATTCAAATATTCCCAAATATTCCCCTGAAGGATTCTCTTAAGGCATTTCTGTGGTTGGGTTCCATTATCTCTCCTGTATAGTAACCCAATTCTATTAATTGCAGAAAATGTAAAATAGCAGCCAGTTGCATGTTTAACCACAGAAGCAGGAAAGACTAACAAACACACACATTCAACATTACAGCTAGGTTGTCAGATTACAGGATGTGACTGAAGTTACTCTGGTTTTCACTTGATGATGTCCGTTAAAAAAAGAGGTAGAACCATCTTGGGAAGTGATGTCTTTTAGGAAATCTGTAAATAATGCAGCCTGTACTACTATCACTGTAGAATATTAGTGTCTGAAAAAATTAGTTTACTTCAGGAGAGAGTTATTCATAGTATCCAGGTCTCTTAAGTAAGTAGCCCAGCCTAGTTAAGTTTTCTCATTGAAGGTCCAGTGCCTGAACATTTGAAAATAGACTCTAAAATTTTTCTCATTGAAGGTCCAGTGCCTGAACTTTTGAAAATAGACTCTAAAATAAGAAGAAAAGGATGAAACTACCTATTCATACACTGACAGGCTTTTATGTGTTTGGATGGTAGAGAATAAATTTCTTATTCCTGTCTCTATTGAAGTTACTGGCAAATTTCCTGTTATCTTTAATGAAGGGAGGGACAGTCACTGTGGGTCTCTGAGGATGAGAGTTACTCATTACAATAAAGGAATGTGGGTGACTGTGGAAAAAGACCAAAGGGGTTGAATCAGGAACAGAGTGAGACACTTTGGTGCTCATTTCTCTGCGAAACCTTGTGTTGTGCACTGTCACTTTTCCGTAGAAGTCAGTTCTCTTCAAAGCCTGACTGCAAGAATGGTACCTCACAGGCAAATAATCCAAGATTCAAATATTTTAAAATGGAGTGTCTGATGTCTGTCTTCTTTCTCTTCAAAAAGAAATTAGCCATATCCAAATAATTAGTACTTTTATATGAGGAGATAGTCCAATGCTGGCCTCTAATTAAATTCACACTTCACAAGAACCCTGTCGCCGTGATGTTGTACACTATCCACCCATAACCCCCCCCAAAAAAAAAAAAACCACTGCACAAGAACCCTGTCGCCGTGATGTTGTACGCTATCCGCCCATAACCCCCCCCCAAAAAAACACTTCTGTGCACGGTGAGAAAGCAGACAGGGCCTCAACTCCTTGTAATCCCGGCTTGATAGTTACAGAGGCAGTACACCTTCTTCCTTTGGCGAGCTGTGAAGCACATCTGTGTCCCACTAACATTCCTGATGTTTGCTTCTATCCAGGAAGATAAAATGCTTCCTTCTAGGGCCACTAGTCCAACAGTTTCACAGACTCCAGAAGCCCAATACAATGCAAGCATCACAAACCTCTAAGTCATTTACAACAGAAGCAGATACACATACGCTAGAGTTTTTCACTGCTTTTCACAGCAATCATTTATGTTGAAATGCCAATGTCTATTTAGGCTGCACATACTAGCTTCTGAAAGTACCCTGGTAAATACTTATATTCACTGTTTAAAGGAGAGTATAAACTCAAAATGCATTAATGGAAACAGTTCTGTTTGCCTGTTCGATCTGAGAGAATAACATATAATTTTGAGTAGTTACTCTCCCTGAAGATAATTTAAGGTTATTTTAAAATTTAAATGACTAAAGGATAAACAAAATTCAGACTGTGCTATTTATTTCCTTTTTTCTTTTATGTAGAGTTTAAATATGGACAGCCAATCTAAAAATTTTTAAGTTACACATGGATAACAAGTTCTTTTGTGTGTTATATATCACATCAGAAACCCAGTTTACTCACAGGCTCTCCCATTGCCTTTCGAAAGTGTTATTCTGTGAAGGTTTTATTCTTGAAAGCTTTTTAAAGGGTATTCGGGGTGGGAAAGGGATGACCACAACGAAGAGAGAACCCCACAAGAGATCCATGCTGATGCCCTAGGAACAAGCAGGGGGCTGTACCTAAACAAGGCAGGCATGACTCGGAGCACTCTCTTTCAGAGCAGGACTCCAGCTGATTCCCATCATCACTGTAAAAGAGGACTATTTCTTCATCACCCATCCTGATGAAGAAACACTTCACCTTTTCCTCAGGGCTGCTTCTCTACTGGAGTGCAGCAGGCAACCATGCCAGTAAGATTGAATGCAGCTGCTGTGCAAAAACTGTTTTGGAGCTTAAATAGGAATATTTAGACCTAACATCATTTAGAAAGTATCTTCACTGAAGAAATGCTTAGTAGCAATTCAGATATCATGGCAAGAGAAATAAAGAGTTCCATTTGTTTCACTATGGCATTCAGTAATTCGCTTTTAAATCTTTCAAGGCTAAAATTTCCTTATTGTAATGCAATTACTATAGTTGCTACATTACCCTCGTTATAATGGAATTTCATTTACAATATCATCTGTAGCAGAAATAGTTTTACCACTTAAGGGTCAGTTACTTCCAAGTTTTCCTGTTCCGTATAAAAAATTAATTAGAATAAAATAATTTGAGACCTGTTACTTCCAATTGTCCTGTTACAATTCCAGTTGTTAAAATAGCTTAAGGTTCTGTGAAACTTATTTAATGAACAATTGGTTATTTTCTTTGTGTAGATGTCCTGGACATGACTAAAAGACAGTTAATTTAATAGAAAATAGCTTATTTGCATTTACTACAGTTTATATTTGGCATGTTTGTAAGCATAGTTTATACCTGGTGGATGAGAGCAATAGGCCAGGATTCTTACAGGTATATTTATACAATATTAGTTAACATTAAATAGATATAGTAACTATATCTGTTAGCGCAAAAACTGAATGTGAAGCAGCCTTTTTTTTTCCCAACTACCTTATTTTGGATTTTTTCAGTCCTGAAGTTAGAAAATCCAAACTAAAATTTTAAGACAAGCTTCCAGTACTAAACAATTAGAGGTCAATTTTTCAAAAAGCTTCTCTTCTGCTGAAGTGACCTAAATATTTTTTCCTCTTGCTCAACTACTGGGTTGCATACTAAAATGGCATTTACATCACTGTATCAGGAGTCTTGAGCCCAGATTTTCAAAGTGAGGGATATAATAGTGCAGGAATAAATAAATGCACATGCGTATCAGATGCTGTGATATGAGTTGTCCACAAATGGTCCTTTAAGGTACAACCAGAAATACCAGATTTCTTGCTCTTTGAAAACAGCAGATCCTGATCCTTAAATAGAGAGCCAGCATGTCTTTAGCAAATCAAAACACTTAAGAGATGAACTGAGCAGTTCTAAGCAGATGAGTCACAGGTATTTACAGTCTGCATTTGGTTTCATACACTGTTAATAATTATCATTAGCGTGGTTTGACTGAAATGATGGCATGGAGAAACTGTAGATTTAAGAGAAAGTAGGACCAGGTTAATGCTGAAGAAATTAATGATAAATATTTAGAATGTAGAATCTAAATGAAATTTTTTTCTAAATGAAGCAGATTTCTGCCAGTCACTCTGGCTCTGAATGACTGTTGAAATACTATAAAGACTAAATAATCATATGGCAATGGACACATGAGAAATGCAGATGTACTAGATAAACCAAAAGGAAGCAGCCTTAGTACTTGCTAGACATTGTCTGAAAATTTCTTTAGTCCATAGTGATCTATTGTGCAGACCTACATGTAAAGCAGTTTGGGCATGCTACTTGGATTTCACTAACCACGGTGGATAAGACACACTGGACAGGTTAAGGAAGACCCATCAAAAGCCAATCCTTGTAGCATAGCACTGAAATGTTGCATATAGATATATGTGTGGGGAAAATAAGAATGCCTTTTCTGCTAGATAATCTACTTCATTTATTTATCACTAAATGGCATCAAGGAAGATTAAGATATCTAGAGAAAGACCATGGTGTTTCTTAAGTTTCCTTCCTAGTCATACAGCTCCAGTAGCTACAGAGAAGATGGAGAAGGATGCAAGTTGTCTGAAAATTGACAGGCATAAGCTCTCCCCTTTTTTAAACTCTCTGCTCATGAGGAAGAGAGAAATCTGCATTTAGGAACAAGTATACAAATCTAATGGCTCCTTCACCCAGAAAGGATATCGAAAGTCCAGTAACACCCTCTGAGGACTGTAGAATTACTACAGTTTGTGAAAGAATTTGGTTTCAGTCAAATTCAGATTACCCAATTTCAGATATTACCTTGTTATTAGACATAATACTGACTTAGTCCTACCAAGCAGTCCATTCAGTATGACAGTGTCAAAGGTCCTCATCATACACAAAGAAGTTTTAAGACTGGATCATACCTTCAAGGCTGTTTTATTTGTGTGTTTTTTTTTTTTTTAAATAATGCTGTGAATCTGTGGCATGATATGATTTTCTGAGTTTTAATTTCTTTCTTCCCCACCCCCTTCCTTTTATTCCTCCTTTTAGCAACTTTTTGTTTTACTTTTCGCAGACGCTCATGACAGACTGAAGTTCATGCAGGCAACTCTCAGAAGATTAAAAGGCAAAATATTTTTATTCAAGCTTTCAGAACTCTTTTTTGTTGTTGTTAGATTCCTTGTAATTTATGAAATTTAGATTCACTCTGAACAATTTATCAGCATACTGAAATGTTAAAGAATATCTGTTAAATTAAAATGCCAAATACTCCTTTACTCAGTATCTGATAAAGTATTAGAAATGATAAAGTACTAGAAATGTAATTTCACAGAGATATGCAGGAGTGCATTATGCTACCTTAATGGCTTAGAGGGGCCTTTAAAAAATATTTTAAACAATTGTTGACTAAAAGATCCAAGAATATGATCATTATGTTTTGAAAACATAGTATTCATGTGTAGATAGATAGATAAGTGTTTGTTACACATCTGAAGGTAGGGAATATGTTAAGATGATTCCAATTTAATTTTGCATAATTTTAAACAACTGTAATGAACTAGCAAATACTAACCTTCTAGCATGAAATTGTCATTTATTGAATGCCTCAGTAGTTTTAATCTGTTTAGGAATCGCTGTGTAATAGCACATACTGAACATTCACCACCTAGATTCGTCCTTTCCCATGTTGGGTAAAGTTTAATGGACTTATCTGTGGCTAATGAGGGGGGAAAAAAAACATGTCAGGGACTTGGATGTAGTAATTGAGTAATGAATGAGGTTTAAGCAAACATGGAAACTAACCTTCAGTAACCTATCCATTCAACAGTTTAAAATATGCTTAGACACAACAACATGCACCAAATTACTGCTGTGTTGTAGTGTCCAAGAATAGTGCAAGAATTTTAATTTACTACTGCCATAAAAGGAAGCAATGCATTAGTCTGATCTGATGAGCTAGGTTGTCCTGTGTTGACCTACTGTGATACATCTGTTGAGGCTGATGAAAATCTGTGCCAGATGGAAGAGGCACAAACTGCAGCTGCAGTATGTGACATTTTTTCCTCCTACAGTATAAAGCACCTGATTGTGGGTTTGTTTTTTCTTTTTTAAATACTATTATTTGAGGGGCAGATGAGTTTTTAAGAGGATTTTGGAGTATTTTGACTCTTTAGCAACTTTATTCTGCTAAAGAACAACCAGCGTTCAGGTATACCAAATTGCTGGAAGGGCAGGATCCTTAATTCAAAGATACTGAAGAGTTATATGCTAGATAGCTGGAAAGAAATTCTGCTGTGTGGGTGGGGTGATTAAGCTAATTTTATTCAATAGCTAGGAAGAAATTGAATTATTTGTGCTTGCTTTGATGGGCACAAGGCTTTTAAGACTAACATGCTCTGTAAGTCTTAAATCAGAACACTTGATGGTTTTTTGTAAAATCCAATGCATGAATGCATTGATTTAGAAGTTTAACTTCAGAAAAAAAATTTTAGCCACATATTAATCAAGGTTGAAGAGGTTGAAACATGTTTTGAGTTCATTTTATTCTCTGGATATGATAACTTAAGTCAGCTGTAAATGTGCAGAAAGAATAATAGTAGAGAGCTACACCCAAATTCCATTATAGCTGTATTGGCCATAGGTGATACACGTAGGGGGGTTTTATGCATTTCAATAAAATAAGGTGTTTTGTTAAGCCCTTTTTCTAGTCTAATAAAATTACCCTTAGGATCATTAGGGAATGTATTTATATCAAATAAAGCCCACATAAGAAACAGAAAGAAGAAGTAAAATGAATGAAGATTAAGCAGCAGCCATTTTTGGGGGATACTAAATATTTCATGAAGTTTATTAAAAATCGATGGAATTGCTATTAGAAGATAAATTCCTTGCAGAGAATGACAATGATATTGTATCGCAGACACAGATGACCATAATGCTGTTATCTGCATTAAAAGCAGATTTTAAAAAACACAATTCAGAAGCTAAAGATACACTAAAGTTGTCTGTAGAATCCTAGAAGTCATTTTCTGAGCATTCATAAAATGCAGTTTAATTATTTTTCCCCTTTCTGATCTTTTCCTTATTTAATGCACAGGGTACAAATCCTGATACTTAATAGAAAAATAAATATTCTACCATCAAACTGTTAACTGAAACTAACTGAAAAAAGGTAAGAGTTAACTGAAAGTAAAAGAATGTACTTTTAAAAGAAAAAACCTAAATACTGATTAATGAAAAATTCAGGCTGGAAGGTTGGTGGCTAACAGGATTAACAAAGTTATTCACAACTTTGCCTAATATAGATGACCTCCTTCAATCTGAGTCTATTAGCATACAGAAGTTATAACTACCTTGCTACTCTTTGCAACCCATATGGAATGAAGTCATTCAAAACCCATGGGTATGTGCTTTACTCCACTGAGAGTATTCAGTTAGAAAAAATACTCAGTCCAAGATTAAGTCTTTTTAATCACTCAGTAGCCCTTTGCACATCACTCGTGCTCTGTTTCTCTAATAATTAATCACTAAGTTATATTAGGAGACATTAACCTAGAGGTTATTGAATGAACCTAGAGGTTCATTCAATGTCTGGTACAATTGAGAGTGATAATAACTTGTGTTATAAGCTATTTGTCTGCAGCCTGATTAGCTTTATAAAGGACAATAATTAACAGCATTAAGCAACGCGATATTGGAATACTGGAACATGTATTTTTCACTGTGATTGGAAATCTTGCATTTATAGGATTCACTGGATTTGCCTCCAGCTTTCCCTGAGTTTCCAGCAGTCACATAACTAATTGTTACCTTAGCTCTGGAATATTCACTGTCTGTGTTATAGCTAGGAAAGCAAATATTGAGGTAATATTATCCACTATGCTAAGCACAAGATTGTGGCAACAAGCCTTTCATAGAGAAGTGACAGAACTTAAGAGTCCCTGTCCTCACTGGACCTGGTCTGAAACATTGTGCCCATACAGCTTTGAGTACAAGCAAGTTAGAGATTAAAGAAAACCCTCCCATCCCCTCAAAAAAAAAAAACCAAAATATAGAAAGTAGCTATAAGAAAAAGAGGTGGGGATTATTAGGTTATTTAGAACTGATGGTTCAATTCAAAACCAAAATAAATCATGAGAAATCAATTGCCTAGCTAGAATCATCTCACACCAGCAATGTTTTTGGTTAGCTTTTCATACTTTGATATTTTGGTGGTACTGTACTTTGGTGGGTGGATATTTTGGGGGATGAAAAGCTGGACATGAGCCAGCAATGTGCGCTCGCAGCCCGGAAGGCCAACCGTATCCTGGGCTGCATCAAAAGCAGCATGGCCAGCAGGTCAAGGGAGG
>NW_008795127.1:5911643-5916169 GCF_000699145.1 Aptenodytes forsteri | reverse complement strand
AGATGACCTTTAGAGGTCCCTTCTAACCCAAACTATTCTATGATTCTATGATTTCTTTTCTGCTTGTAGACTTCAGCATGTACTTGAAAACACCACAACATTTTTTTTCTCCAGTCAGTAGTTTCAGGTGTAAAACTCCTCTCTCCACATTAAGCAGTGGTCACTGGGGGCTTGTGCTCCTGCAACTCTAAAATCAGAGCTTCAGCCACATACAGTTATCTTGTGACATCTCTCAGAGCACTGAATTAAGAGTTCTGTGCTCTTAGAAAGACACATCACAATCTGCACCAGGAGAAAGGAAAATAAACAATCACTACCTGCACCTTTTTAGAGAAATTGTTTACCTAAAAAGGTGACTGTGAGGGCTGTCCCCATGTAGATGTCTATTTGAACTACTTGTCTACACTTCTGCTATATCCCATGAAAATAAGGATTCAGTTCAACCATTCACCTTAGGTGCCCACCTAAAACAGTTAATCCAGACAACATCTCAGGTACAGAAGCCCTCTTTCCAAAGTATACCACTGCCCAAGGACATATGCTGGTCTGTGACCTGAGCAATGTAAGTGAGGCTGTAGACTAAAAGCTTTCCAGTGTCAAGAACTTTCCGAAACCCTGAGAATGACCAAAGAATCCAATAAAAGTGCCAAAAGCTTGCCATTTGGATAAAGCATTCAACATTACTCATTCAAAATTCTTAGTTTGTTCTGTTCAGAGACATGGGTGGACAGATTTTCAGTCCATCCTGAAAGTTTAAAAAAAAAAGATTCACTAAGTTGGGCCAAAAATATTAAAAAAAACCCTGAAATACTTGGTTTCATTTGCCCCTTACAACTGCTCATATGAAAAAACAGACTTTCTAAACAAAGGAAGTTTTCAAGACATCTCAAAGCCAAAATATTTTGTTTCTGAAGTTCTGGAGGAATCTATTTGAAACCAAGCAACTTACTGAATTTGCTAAATGACAGACATGAATTTGCTAAATATTTTGAGTTAATAAATATTCTTTTCGCAAAAAAAAACCTGTCAGTGTTGTACAAATATAGTTCTGCCTGTTAGTTCCATTGAGCATAAGGATTTGTAGGAATTTATCTGCAGCAGTAAGGAAAAGCATACTGCATTCCTTCAAACAATTCAAGTGAACGTAGGCCTAACACCTTTGTTCATTTGGCTACTCAGTCTGAATTATTTTTGATTACTCTTTGTCTGTGAGCAACAATTATCATAAAGGCCAGTTTCAGAAATTGGCAAACTAAAAAATAGCATTACATTTAGCCCAATGTTTTCTCTTAAAAGTGTTGCAAAAACAATTATCAGGAAACTGAACCATTACCAAAGACTGTATTTCATTATTCTTCCTCATTCTGCATAGTTCTTTGCTTTGTGAGGACAGCCTTTGAAATTAATTGAATAAAAAAGAATAAAAATTATATGCTCAATAATTATTAAAAATTGCACGTTATTTCCCAAGAGTGACATAATTGTGTGAGTGTGCTAATATAACATCATAATATATGTCATGTCTCTATTGATTTCTCTATAGAAATCAATTCCTCAGTATAACAGATGATGGGGGGGTCACATAATATTGCTGTTATTGTTATTGTGAAAACAGCAACAATAGTTATAAGAGAAGTAGATGTACCAGTCATAGTCATAACATCAACATCATTGCCTTTTTACGGAGTATCTTAAAAGATGGACAGGGGCTTTTTTGATTAATTTTTTTTTCAAAATAATTTCTGCTTTCAATTAACTCCTGTTTCATTTCAATATGACAAAACAGTCAATATGGAAGTAGTCTTTTTAGGGTCAAAAAGACATTGCTGCAGCCCAGAGTAGATTTCTAGGGGGTTTTGTAAATAATGGGCTACAGCAATGACCTGTTGTTTGCTGTTAACAATCACATATTCCTGTTAAAGGGGGAGGAAATAAGGAGGATGCAAGGTGGGGGACAGAGAGATTTGCAGGGTCCTCCAAAGTAGGATTTCCTATATGAACATAGGAAATAGTTACTCTCTTCTTGTCCTGACACTATGCATGGGAACATATTTCCTCCATAAACTCCAAGATTTTATTACATATTGACAATGCTTTTACTTATTCTTTTAGATCCCTTTCTGTTGCAACTGAAATAACTCAAGTCCTTTGAGCGCATTAACGTACAAAACCCATGACATTCAGCACATCATTTTTAGAAATTTTCCACCATACTTTGAAACCCTATTTATGCTTTGATGGAATCAATTTCTTTATAAAAATGCTTAGACTGTTACCTGGATCCTTCCTAAGGTTTCAACACTGTTCCTAGGATTGTCTTAAAATTATAGCACAGTAGAAAAGCAGATGGTAACGTTCAGCCCAGATTTTAGGAAATAGAACTGGGACTCTTTAGTAGTGTGAAAAGGCAAATGACAAGAAACAAGCTCTGCATTGATGAGGTACCTTTTTCCCTCTGGAGAGAGCAGGGATGAGCACAGCCTGGAGAGGCTGTGGCACTGCTCTGCAAACACGTAAAGGCTTACTGCAGTGACAGCGACTTGAGGGATGGAAGGATGTTCATACTCCTCCGTTTACTCCACTCAGTATGTGTTCATTTCAGCACATAAACCAGGGAGAGTAGAAAGTTTACTGTAACTACTCAGACAAAACCTGCTAGACTCTGAATGGGTGCCAGTGGCAGGCAGTGGGTTGGAGCAGAGGGTACATGCATCATACATACACAGAGGTATAACCATACAGAATTATCAAACTCACATGTCCCCAAAGCAGAAGGAAAATATTCTCTGGTTATCAGCAGTCCTCCACCCCACAGAGAAAACTTGCTCAGTATAACTTGCTAGGTGGCAAAATGCAACAAGTACTGCTTGTTTCCTTATTTCTTCACTGAAACAATTCTTAGATGCAAAAGCCAAAAAGGGTTAAGGACCCAGTTTAAGAGAGCATAAATGCTTTTGCTAGGGCTTACAGTTTCAAACACAAGCTCATCAAAATTAAATCAACTGCTTACAGCCTGGTCTGACCAGAAACTTGCATACTTTAAAGGATCAGTTTTAATTTCTGAGGCCAACATTAATTATGCACCAGCTGCTGTCTGTGCAATATTTTCAAATAAGTGATAAAGCAGTAAGCACTCCTCATGCTACTGAATAAAATGTAAGAGGTTCATAACCACAAAATTTACTCAGGACATTAACAAAGTTGCATTCTAAAAAGTAGTTATTGTAATGCACATTAAATGAAAGCTAAATATACAATCAAAATAAACTACCATATTCACATTCTTAATTGCAATATAAAAGGAGCTCCAAAATCTACATATATTCACGTTTTTCATAGTATTTATAGGCAATTAAAAATAAAACATTGTTGTTCAGCTTTCAGTTTAATTTACACTGCTGTAATCCAGTGTAAATTGTAATGTAATCCATAATCCAGTGTAAATTGTAATTTGTAATCCATACTTTAATTTAAGCAAGTAGAGTCAAACTGATATAAAAAAATTAGACATTAAGGAAGAATTGGATCCTGTATTGTGTGACTTTTTTTTATTATAAAAACACATTTAAAATCAAGTTTCTTAAAGCTTCTTCAAAAAGCCATGAGCTCTCTCTTTTGGCAATATAAGAAAATTAAATGGATACAATTCTAGTTTAATTATTTCAGCTCATAATTGTTTAGTTCTTTCATTGCTTTATTTCAAGACTTGAAGTAAAAGGAGGATAGGAAAAAAGTGTTTCTAAAATCTTTCTTGATCAATACTTATTTGCAAAAATACAATTTTTCTAGCTACCACTTCACTTATGGTTCTGTAATTTGAGATCAAGCAGAAATTTACCAGAAATAAATCTTATTTCATATTCAAATACACCAACAAATGTTCTTTCCTATAAACTATTTCAAAGTATGTTTTGACAAGGCCATTGTACTTCCATTAAAATCTTGAAAGGCAGTCATAACTATGTATCATATTTTCTGAAAACTAATAAACATAGCTCTGAAGACATAACTTCAGGTTACCTTCCTTTTAAAACTGAGCCTTCTGCTTTCTAAGAATCACATACCTTTTTGCCACCAAAAATGTTGAATCATGGAGGCATAATACTTATTGTATATGTTACACAGAATTGTACAGCTACCACTAAATAACGCACTTAACACTTAAGCATTAGCATACTAATTTTTGCTTTTTAGAAGGTATGGCCTGATTTATATGTAGTTCCTGCTGTCTTTTCAATAATACTCCATAGTCTCTACGGTTTCTAGAATCATAATCATTTAGGTTGGAAGAGACCTTTAAGATCGTCAAGTCCAACCATTACCTAGCACTGCCAAGTCCACCACTAAACCACGTCCCTAAGTGCCATGTCTACACATCTTTCAAATACCTCCAGGGATGGTGACTCAACCACTTCCCTGGGCAGCCCGTTCCAACGCTTGACAACCCTTTCGGTGAAGACATTTTTCCTAATAGCCAATCTAAACCTCTCCCAGCACAAATTGAGGCCATTTCCTCTTGTCCTATC
>NW_008795127.1:5895692-5911177 GCF_000699145.1 Aptenodytes forsteri | reverse complement strand
CTCATACAGTTGGCCTCGGCCCATCGATCCAGCCTGTCCAGGTCCCTCTGCAGAGCCTTCCTACCCTCGAGCAGATCAACACTCCCGCCCAACTTGGTGTCATCTGCAAACTTACTGAGGGTGCACTCGATCCCCTCATCCAGATCATTGATAAAGATATTGAACAGAACTGGCCCCAGTACTGAGCCCTGGGGAACACTGCTCATGACCGGCCGCCAGCTGGATTTAATTCCATTCACCACAACTCTCTGGGCCTGGTCATCCAGCCAGATTTTTACCCAGTGAAGCGAACACCCAGCCAAGCCATGAGCCACCAGTTTCTCCAGGAGAATGCTGTGGGAAAAACTTGTTTCTACTAGCTATACACGTTATTTCTCTTGCCACTAGAGAGAATTATTTTATGCCAAGCATAGCTGACTTTTTATGGTTTTCTTTGTTTTATTGCTTTCTTCTTATAACAGGATCATTGCCGTCTATCCTAGTTTAAACACAGATCCATTTTTGGACTACACAAGGAAACAATATGCAAGTTTTCAAATGCCAATGTGTGTAAATAATCACTACAGAAATTTAAGAGATGATTTTTGCTAGAGCAATGCATGCTCTTCTCATTTTCCATTCTCTTTCATCCTAGTAGCTTTTGCTTTGAAAATCCATGTTTCCAGGCAGTAACAAGGGCATATAGTTATTTTCTGCAAATTATGCAGTTCTAGCAGTCTTTTTTTCTCTTAAGCATCTCTGCTGAAGTGGTTGTATAAGCATTTTCCAATTACACATCAAAGTGTAAGTAGTTCCAATACATGCAAAGGCCACAATGCTGTGTACTGTTGTGCTACGTCTTCTCCATCAGCTTCTTACTTGACATATACCCTATTAACACTGTTAGAAAAAGAGTAGCAAGAAGCCCCTTACTAGTAAACAGGTAGGTATAAAAGAGAAAAAAAAAAAAGGAGGTAGAGGGGAAACATTTTAGTTTTTAAATAAGACTTATAGCTGTTTATACCAAGCCCATGATTCTGCTCTGTGTTCAGTACAGCTCTTACAGCTGTTGGCCTAGAAGGCTATACCTACCTCCCTCTTTTCCTTCCTTCAAGCAGGCTTCCCACAATTCTCCTGAACCTCAATGCCCAAATAAGATAGGACCTCTATGTAAAAGGAATTTTACTCTTTTTGAAAATTCCCCTTCCTTCTGTTACCTCCATTTCTCCTGTTGTCACAAAGACAACTTTACAATTCAGTAATACCTACAGGATGAATTGTGTAACTTTTGGGATGAGTTTCCTTTTTAGTTTGATCAAAGAGAGAGGCAAGGTGGGTCTGGGTTATGTTGGCCTGTAACCAAGACAGTTCCTTCAGAGGCAATCGCTGGAGCTGCTTGGAAATGACTTGTAGAAGAAAGGAGGCAGCAGCTTCAGCTGTGCCCCAGAACCACCTCAACTTCACGTGCAGAATGAGATTTCACCTTTTACCCATTTGGTGCGGCACATACGGAAAGTCTGGTATCTTCACTGCACAGATAGTGAATTTGAATTACATCCTTATAATTAGGTGCACTGTGCTCCAAAAGGGCAGATGCAGCCAGATTGCATGTTAGATCAGAAAACAAACATGTTTCAAGTACAATCAACATAACGGATCAGTATGTAGACTATCCTCCTCTCACACTGTACTTATTTAGCAAATGGGAAACTTCTGCGAGAAAAATCAGGTAAAACATTTGTTGGATTACACAACCTTAAACAAGCCGTGTGAATCAGCTTTTTAGAAACTACTGCTCTTAATCTACAACCGTTTCTTTCTTTTTCTGCAGAGGAAAAATGAATAGTTTGAGTAATGAGTAGAGTTGTGGAAATATGTGAGACTGATGCCTTTCTTTTCACCCTTTAAATACTTATAGATAAGTCTACGTAATGTTTAACTATAGCACTCTACTTTTCCACTTGTAATCTCGCCTTTCATGTCCTTGAAGAAATGCTCATAACACTCTCAGCTCACAAGGTGTGCTGAAGCACCTGACAACCTGACTGATTTCCTTGCTAACTCATAAGCTTGTGACCATTAATAGATACATCAGAATTCATGGCATAGATTTCATCTTCATAGATTAAGACTTCAAAAATACGTTTGTATATTTTCGTATCAGCTGATGACCTTCCACATTGTTTCTCTTAAGTACACAGTTGGCCCATTGCAGGGAGTACAGTCAGGGAAAGCTGGTGAATTGATGATGTTGTTCTAGCCTGATTTTAAGTTCTACGTCATAACAAAATTCTTAATGACAGAAAAGATTTGCAGAGTGAATAAGAGAGCAACCACACACAGGAACCAAGAAAAGGATAGAAATAAGGCAGCAGAAGCAGAAAGTAAAGGGGAGACAGTCTGCCAAAAGAAACATGGATGTGGAAAATGGTATTTCCCAGCACACGCAGAAGAAGGACAGAGCAGAAACAGAAGTCAGAAAGTGACTTTCAGCCCAACAAGAACAAGGTCCTGACCCCATACTCTTTTGTGAGAAATAGGGTAGCTCATCAATATAATTGTGCATACCTAAATGCAAAACAAGACACTCCCAGTCACCTCATGCATAATGCAAATGCGTATTTTTCCTCCCATGTATCTAGATTAGATATATCCTCTTGCTTTTAAAATAAAAGATCTTTTTTCCATCTGAAATATAATTTAACTGCTAAAACAAGATTGTTATAACCTTTGGTTTGCCATGGATACATAACCAATGTACATCTCTAAATCATTCCCAGAGATACAACATCAAATTGAAATAAGTTATTTTACCTGAAAAGTGCAATATTTTTCATGAATGCTATATGAATATTGAATAATATTTTCTGCTTAATGATTTATATGTTTGTACTGTGTACTACACAAAATTAGGAGCTATAAAGAATTAATGTTACAAGAAAAGATTCCAAACAGAAAATGGAACATAGGTGGAAAAGATCTGGTATCATGTATCCTTTTGACCTTCTGTCATTTATCCTTCTTTCCTGTATTAGTTGTTTGCTTTCTTCTTTCCTTTTAACATCTATGTTTTCTGTCTAGTCCTTCTTTCTTTTCTCTCTTCAGTTACCTCTTTCCTCCCTTAGTCTTTTCTCTTACTTCTTGCTGCCCCTATTCTTTCCTAGTATTTTTAGTTACTCTGTTCCTGTGCTTTTTTCAACTATCATTTGAGCTCAGCAAGAGAGCAAAACCAACTCACACAGGGAAAGAGATGAAGGGAAAAGAACAATTTTTTCCCCCCCCTCAGTCTTCCCAAATGTATCCATAGATTTTCCAAGTGACTATACACTTGAAGGAATGATTTGCTGAAATTCACTAGTTTAACAGGGAAAAGTTGCATCTATCTGCTATTTAAGCAGTAATGTACTTCAGAAATATTTCAGTCAAGCAGTGCAATTCTGGTGGCCACACTGGTGAAACTGTAATTGAAATTGTAATTTATGGCAAACTGCTATCTCTGTTTATATCTAGTATATAGAGAGTATCTGTGGCTTGCTAAAGATTGTTTTTATTCTTTCTTGGGTGCATATTCTAACTGCTTGTTACAGATGCAAATTCAAAAGAACAAACATGAATGCAAAAAGCTAGCAAATTCTTCTTGGTCACCACTTACATCTATTACACCTGTGTGTTGGACTAAACCAGTGACAAAACAACGTTGTAGAAATATTAGCTACAAAAAAGTAGGACAAAGTTTCAAGAGATACTTGATGTTTGCATTAATTTCTACATGCCCTGATTTTTATGTAGTACACAGTTTAAAACTGAAACATTTTCTTTTAGAAAAAGCTTTTAGACCAACTTCACCTCAAAGGGTAGGTTCAGGATGTGACAAATGAAGAAGTATGTCATTCCAGTTCGCATAATATTAAAGAAAACAAATGAACAGTCCCTTTATCCACCTGAAAAACTGTACTTTGAACAGAAGCTTTCAGCTTGGTAAGGAAAAATAGTTCTGAGAAAAATCTAGTACCATTTTCAAAATTTTAGGTTACTAAGTTTATTTTTAATAATTGTATTGGTCACAATACCCAGCAGTTTTGAAAAGCGTTGGAATACCTTTTGCATATGTACTGCATTATCAGACAAAAACAGTTTCTGCCCTCAATAGAGGATAGAACAGATAATGAAAAAAGCCACTAGACAGGAAATGAAGTCAGGAGAACTATAATATCTTTAGCATATCCTAATTTAGCAATTTGTAACCATCTTCAAGCAATAACCACATTTCAGTTTTCAAGTGTTCAAAACACATGTAGTGTTAATTTTTCCAATTATTTTCAGATTATCCATTATATTCAGTATAAGCACATACTTGGAGAAATGGGTCATGTATGATTTTATACAGGATTATTTTTCCGTGTCCTGGAAAGACTGGAGAGAATAATATTTACAAAAAGGATATTAATATTTATGCACTTTAACATGGCAAGTTAATTGTCTTTTTAAAGTGTTCTTAATGCTGCTATCTCAGTATTTACAATAAGGTATATGGGAAAGCTGTGGAGTAACTGACATTTAAAGTTTCTCTGAAATTAAGGAATAAGGAAGAATCATTTCAAAGAAAATAAATGCAGGAAATGTTTTCTGTTCTCTTCCACAGAAAAAGCTATTTGAACCTTAAGATGCTTATAAAATCATCAACTTCCATTTTTATCTGTAGATGTTTCTGAGCTAATAAACCAACCCCAACAGATTGCCTAGGTGAAATTAAATAATTGTTTATAATGATATATACTTAAATGAATTGTACAAAGGTTCAAGACAGCTGCAATACTTCAAACTGACCTGCTTGGAGCTTTTTTGTCATAGTGCCTGCTGAAAAGGTAAAGTGAAATGACGTAATAGAGCTATAGCATGTAAAATGTCTTTTAGAAATGGCTTGCAAATTGCTAGCTGTCATGTATGACAAATACATACCTTTGGTGTTACATGTCCCATGTGTTTGATAAAACTCAGAAAGATGTTATCATTATTACAGTAAAAGCACAAAATCCAGCGTGATATTACTTCTTTTACTAACAGATCAACATTACATTTTGTGTGACTAAACTTCCTTCCCCCACCTTTGTACAAAATGACGCTACCACCATTTCTAGATTCCTCAGAATCATAATCCAGTGCATTTCAGTAGAAAATTAATGAAATAATTTTAATTGTGAAGTATGGTGTATTTCTGAGTATGAGGTAACTGAGACAGGTGTATGCAGACATGTACACGTTCTACTTCTCTCAAAGAAGTCCAAGAATCTCTTTTCCCCTTGCTGGCTTGCTTCACTACTTGAGGATGAAGGCATACACTACCAGGTTAAGTTAAATGAGACCTGAATCCCAAAATATTCAACATACTGAAAATAAGTAGCCAAAAGTGCTAGGAAGCTAAAAATCTCTGACAAAACTTTATTTTATGATTGTCTCAATCTGATAAAAAGCATAGGTCTTCTTAAAAACTTAAGATGAAAGACAGTCTCTAGGCATTTTTTGCTTTTGTGTTCTGTGGAGCAGTCATTACAGTACATGACTTTCTAAGCCCATGAGATTTGATTTCATAAGATAACTTCAGTCCTAAAATCAGTTCATGTGAACACATATTCAACAAGCAGTTCAGAGCATTTGGTAAAGTTAAAAATATTTGCGCGTTACCTTAAATAACTGTGCTTGCTCTCAACGTAGGATTACAAAAACTTGAATTTCCTACAGTACTTTTTTCCACAAAATCAGAACTTTTCCAGGTTTTGGTTTTCTCCAAGTAAAGTTTAGCTGAGACCTGAGTTTATTTTTATGGAGCTAATTCTGGAAGTATCACATGGATGATCTTAAGTGCTCTCAACTACAGAAGAGTGGCCTTTGACATTTACATTCAGTATTGGTTTTGCCATGACTAAGATGCAGCTGCTATCAGGATAGAACAGCTGTAAGCAAGCACAACTCTCTCTATCATATAATCTGTGGTCATGCTAAAGCTGGTTGCTAACAGAGGAGTCAGTTAGCACACACTTCCACATCTCCTTTCCTCTTTGATAAGCGTACCTCTGACAAGGACAACAGTGGTAGCACTAGCATTTCTTCAGACATGAAAGGACTATGCAGATGTGATTTGACATGCATGTTTTCCCAACATGTGAGGCTGATCAGCTTCAATAAAATGATTATAGAGAATGCTGTTACTTCTGAAGTAGTTATCTACTTTCCCAATCTTTCCTTAGGCAATCGTGGCATTTTCTTTGATTCTACCCATTTTCACATCATCTGGGTATTCCAGTGCTGCCCCTCCTTAGACCTCCTTGCAGGTGCGCTATGACCAGTAGCCACATCACCAACAATTATTTTGCCTCTCTTTGATCAGAAGTCATAGCAACAGTCACTCAGACAGCAACAAGCAGACTGGTATGTGATCTAAAACTGTATAGAGTATTTCTCCTTAAGAAGTTAGGATTATACCCCTAAGGATTAAAAAAAAAAACCCACACACCACAGGAAAGCAAAATTTAGACCTTACACTACCAGGAACTTGCCTCTGACTTCAGTCACTTCAGTATCTGTCCCATAAAAATAGATTTTCATCTTTAACCTTCATTAAGTGTCTATTGTGCAAGTATAATTACAGGAAAAACACCAATGTGTTGTTGAAGCCATATAGAAGTGTTAGACATTTCTCTTTTGGTATATATAATGCTGGCTTCTCAACAAAATAATCTTTCACTCTCCCACATACACACATTGGAGAAGAGCTTTTCCAGTTTTCACAGTCTATTTATAGATGAAATTGTATTTTCATTTTTGAGGCTTACAGAGAAAGGAATATTACTCCAACAAAATGAAAGTTGTGTATCTGTCTTTTAGCAATAACAATGGAGTAAGCAGAAGCTGAAAATCCAAAGTTCTTGCAATGCTGTCGGGCTAGTCACTGCAAAAGCAGAGAATGTGTTTCTTTGCTTACTTATAACTAATTATTAAATTAAAGTACCACAGTACCTTCTTGCTTAATCTGTTTGTTTTCCTTACTCAGATAGGAGTTGCCAGTTTTAGTGGTGTACTGCATCTTGAGTTTAATCTGAGCACTACTGATTTGTCAAAGACTCTTCCCAGTTGACAGTGCTGTGAAAAATGCAATTATACAAAGCTGACAGATTTTTTTTTTTTTTAGAAGCAGAAACTGTCACGTTTGTTCACCCTGCATGTAGAAGCCTGTGCACAATTATGTCAAAATGTGAAGATGATATGGACAGACATTGGCAGAAGTATTTTCAGGTCTTTAGTTTTGTCCAGATTATGCCTAGATCACCAATATAGCTTAGAAAACATGAAAACTGAATGTATTCAAGTAGACTAAATTGACACCTCTACTCAAAAAGGACTGTAATGAGCTTCTTAATGAAGTTTTCCTCTTTACCTGATTGATGTTACCTTTAAGTGACAAGGAGGCCATTCATCTTAAGCAGTAACTGTGGGAAATAAAGTCGGTGTTATCTTTATAGATTCATCTCTCTCTTCCCTCAGCAAAAATGATGTAAACACATACACTGAGAGGACTAAAAAAGGGGGAGGACACCCATATAAAAAGCTACTGAAGTTCATAAGAGCTTGTCTCTAAAGTTTCCTTTTCCACTTCTACCAGCTGCAACACAAAGGAGAGAGCATGACCTTCACAAAACAAATGACCTCATAACTGCTAAAGCTCTTTAAAAAGATACAATCTCTCTCCCATAATCAAGGTGCCCAACAAAGAGGAAACACACTTTCTTTTCTACTCACAGGACAAAGTAGGGCTTCTTTCCAGCCACCAGAGTAAACTGAACTTCCAGTCTCTGGGATTGGAAACTTGGACATGAAAATAGGAACCAACAGTCTCATACTGTCCCAGGAGGAACCCAAGAATATAATTTCTTCTGCTACCAGGTGGATCTCTCCTAATTGATCTCAAAAACTAGCTTCTATGCAATTAAAAGCTAAAGAAAAATATTTCTTATAATTTAATATAATAGAAGATGCTGTAATGATGGAATCTTACAAATTCATCTATATATACACATATACAGAGAGAATATACTTGAATGTAAACTGAAAAGTTAACATTTAAGATGGAAAATACAACATTCAGATGCATTTTGTCTGCAATTAAAGCCATGCTAAACTGCTGAAAGAAGTCTTAAATAAGTTTTCATATTATATGATAATAAATAAAATAAGCTTTCATGATTCTGGATTTTCTTTAAACATCTTAATCTTAGGTTAGATTTGCAGCCTGGGAGGTGGGAATCAAGGTTTGCTTGGTTTGTCTCCAGAGCTAAATAAAGTTGGTCATTTGTGATTAATTTTGTATTTGGCTTTCAAGTTCATCAAAACAAACAAAAAATAAAGACAAAAGGAGTTGAAAAGTAGAACTGCAGAAAGTTTAACCTGAAAACTTGAGACCTGATACTGAGGATTTCTGCAGAGCTGTTAGTGCTGGCTAATATCCATCACTAATACCAGTTAGAGAGAAAAGCAGGTACACTTAGCACATGGTTAATAGAAAGTCTTTAACTGCTGTCATAGAGAGGTCCCTAGGGAACAGAAGATTCCACATTTTCCCCTTTTAATAGCTAAAAAGTTTCAATGGTTGCAGAATTATTGCAGTGTAACAGGTGGGAATCATCAGCTTAAGTGGTTCTGTTTCTCTTTTAAATAGTTAGAGGGTTTAAGGTCTAATGTGGAGACATGCTGGCCAGATCCCTGTACCGAAGTGTTCCTACAGTGTCAGAGGCCTCGTGTGGAAGATAGTGACAAATCCCTATTGACTTCAGCAGCAGCAGAAAACCCCTCATCTCTAGCACTGTAGCCCAAGCCAAATGTAATTTGTGACTGCTTTTCGCACCTCCTCCTTCTCCATCAGTACCATTCCCCAGCCACTGGCTGAAGCATGGTCCTGACAGTTGGGCATTCAGCCTCTACCATCAAAAACCAGCAGCCTTAGCACTTGGCAGCTGCTGTTACCCTTTAGTGGCTGAAGTGGTGTCTCAGCCATTGAGTAGAACATTTGTATCCCTAATGACTAACTCCCCCTACTGTCATGGCAGTATTGTTTACTGAGCTACTAGATTAAAGTCTTGATATGTCTTGTCATATTGGTAAGAGCCTAGAGCAATGCATGAACTCAAATGTTGAAGTAAGTTACTGGGTGGACACGAAGCCTAAAGAGCTTTGGAATTATTCGTTTATTTTTTTGAAAGGCACCAAACATTTGGAGCAGCATCAGAACCCAAATGAAATTCCAGCAAAATTCCATTAAGCAGTGGAATCTAGAGGTATTCGGACACCCCAAACAAGCAAAATTGTTTCACGTGTTCGCTGTATATTGAGATCGGCTAACACACAAAACTTTTGAAAAAGCCTAAGGTTGGAAAACCAGCCCCTCAAGATGTGAAAGACACCATAAATTGACACCTTCAGGGCAAAGCTTGCCTCATTTGCAGTTTAGAAACTAAAAGCATATTCCATCTATAGCATTTTTGAGATGTCTGCAGAGCTTGGCACCAGAACTGAAGCATTAAAATCAATTTCAGAGCTGTTGCATGAGTATGAGGAGGATTCTCTAGCAATAGCAAGATATCACCATGGGCTAACACAGGAGGTGGAACAAGCAACACTCATCCATAGACTTCAAAGATAGTCTGCAAACAGCTAGAAAGTATTAGCTTTCATACTACATATTGGTGCTGCTCTCCAGAGCAGTCAAAATCAGTCTCCCCAAGCCTCACCACTCAGACTTTTGTTCTTCCACCTAATGCATGTCTCAGCCTGCTTTATTTCAGTCTCATTTTTCCCAGGCTGTGTTCAAGACCTCCTCATAGCTCTTTCACTTCGCTTAAAGGGGCTGGAGCACAACTGCCAGGATTTCTTTATCTTACCTCATCTCTGTCTCCAGTTCTATCACGTTCCTCCTCCTGGCTGCCATCCAAACCTGTCCCACAAGGCTTTTCTTTTCCCTTGCCTGCCTCAACTCCCTGAGGCTATGTCTACATGAGGAAGTAGAGGATCTGTAGGGTGGATCAGACCTGAAGTCCACACTATGCACATTTTATATCTATGTTTCACTACTGAAGCAAGTATGTGACTCCAAATAAAGTCATATACTTCCTGATGTGAAATCTGCAATTTTCTCTTCACTTGGGTTTTTCTATAACATGAAGCAGTCATTTCCCATAATGTGCTTTTGACTAGAAAGCACACCACTAGCAAATTACACTGAAATAAATTATGTCCTAATGCATCTTTTTGAAATGTATTTTACTATTTCTCCTTTAGGTTGTTTGCTTTATTAAGAGCACAATAAGACATTGGCTACTCCCAAAGTTGAGAACTGCCTGGGAAAAACACCAGCTTGGATTTTATTTTATATTTTTGTGTGGGTAGCAGGTCTAAGGTGAAAAATGATTTAAAAAAAAAAACAGTAAAAGTTTTAAAAAGTGTCATACAGGGAAAATGCCATTTTATTTTCTAATAGAATATTTACATGCATGAAAAAGTAGGTCAGCATTAGCTTATGATTCCAGCTCAGTTTCATTCTTAAATATGTCTGTCATTGGTAATGTGTCTCCTTTTGTGTCCCTGTCAGATATTTCCCATTCCAGCCTTATGGGAAAAAAAATAGAAAAAAGTAGAAAATCTTACCTCCCTACATCATGGGAGAGGTTCACACGTAAAGTCTTGAGAAAGTCTGGGTTAAAATTTTCATAGTCATATTATGTGTGTATAATTTAAAGCTTGATATGCTCAAATAGCTGTAAGACTTTACTTTTTATATTCTAAATAGTAGTATTGATTGCTCAAGAGGTTTTTATTTCTAAGCCTAGTAAGAGTGAAATAAGATTGATGCTGTATTTTGTTTACTAAATATACATTTTTTTCTTGACAATCAACACATCTGCAGATGCATATGGATGGACATACATATCTGTATGATCTGTCCATCATATCTTAAAACACTCAGTGGTTATATAATTGTGTTACATAACTCCAAAATCATTGTTTTCAAGTAGAAAATTTGAAAATAATACTTTCTCCAACACATGTGACTTTCCTATTTTTTATGCCTATGTAATTAAATAAATCATGCACTACACTGGAATATTGATTCCCAGGAAGCTGGAAGTTTGGAAGAGATGTTTATACCAACTTGCAACACCTATAAGGCAGGTGAGGCCCTTTTATATTCCATTATGTGTTGCATAAATATAATTTTCAGTTAATAATTCTGCTAATTTTCAAGGAAAATCATGATGAACATAGCCTTTACAAAACAAACAAACTAGCACATTTATTTATGGATTTTTTCAGAGGATAAAAAAATCCATGTCCTATTTTTTACACTTGGGCAACTTGTCAAAATATCACTTCAACAATATTTTTTGAGAACCAAGTAAAATGAGTTCAAATGGGAAGAAAATTTAGATGTAGTCACCTACGCATTACTCAGCCCATTCTCCCACTACAGGCTGCTGAGGAAAGGTGAAAAGAATGTTTGATGAGAGCTTACCAGAGTCCAAAACCCACACCTTTAATTAAATTTTAACAGCTTTAAGAGATTTATCACTCGGACCTCCAAAAGATTTTGAATGAGGGTGGTTTACTGCTCCTCAGTTACTTTTATGTTTTATACACACACATGTATACATATATACATACTCATTCCTTTATTCCCACCTTTCTCCCAATACAATTCTTAAAACAAACCACCCCACTTCCCACATCTATTGAAAAGTACTTGAGTATAACTTAAAGGTACTTGAGTATAACTTAAAGGTTATACGGTTACACATTCAAGAGTCAGGAGGCACACCACAGTGAAGGCTGAACTTTTAGGTTTATAGTAGTGGCTCTCTCATCATTGCTTTTTGTGGTCCCATACAGACACAATAGAACCGATACCTTCCAGTTCACTAGAGACATAGAAATAATTATCCATTTCTAAGTCTATTTAGTTTTCAAATCTTTTTACAGGAAAATTAAGAGATTAACATTTAATTAATAGATTAAAAAAATTGAGGGATTAATAGTTTACCAAGGAACTCCATGTTGTCAGTGATATCCAAGGTACCTAAAGGAACTGTGGGGGTAAAAAGAAAAAAAACCAAAGATTCTTGCTCTTCTACAGATGATAATCCTATATAAATTGACTATGATGAATGTTGGTTATGAAATGAGTGAGATTTTAATGCTACTCTCAGCAATTAAACTGAAAAGAGTTAAATAGCAGTTCTAAAGTTACTGAAGCATAAGTCAAGTAAGTAATTAGGTAAGGCATAAAAATGCTACTTCAAATTTATGACAGACACAGCTCACATCTATAGGAATATTCTTTTGGGATCCTTTTTTCCAGTTCTGTTTCTTGGACAAGGATGAGCATAAGAACAATTAATTATTTTTTGCTTCTTTGTTCTGCAGTGATAAGCCAGACTATCAACTGCTTATTGCACCACTTTTTCAGATTGTGGTATCTACAAGATATTGGGTCCTAACCCTGCTAAAGCTGCCTTTTCTTCCATCCTATCTGCTGTGGAAGCGGACGTAGAAATGTTTTTGTTAATATTTTAAAAAGACCATTTTCAGAAGGCAGCTGTCGTTTTAACAGCTTTTTTTATGGGTTAAGTTTTCTCCTGACTCATTTGCACCTCATCTTTTTGCTGTTTATATGTTGGTTAAAGTATCTTTGACACAGTCAGACTAGAAACATTGAATATTTATGCCTATATATCGTATACAGAAAAGGAGGCATGGCCTACTGAAACCAAATGCTTTACTAACAGTCCAAGATTTTTCACCTTTGATACTGATTTAATCATCAACGTGATTTCCCTTGTTTTCCAAAGGAGTAAGAATACAGAAGCATGCAACAGAAAACATACAGTAAAGCTCAGGCCATAGCATAACATGCTAACAAATTTATTGATATGAACATTACTGTAAACACATCAAGAGCATTTATCTACTGACAAGTTTTACCCAACTACTTCAGTAACTGCCTGCAGCAATGCTAACATGGTATCTCAGGCCTGGCACATTAAATGGGGACAGGCAAAGTAAACTGGAAGATCTCCAAAGCCCAGGGTTTGGCCTGAAGGTAATTTATTAAGCATATTTATTTGGCCTGAAGGTGATTTAGTAAGATTTATTATTTCCTCTGGGGCAACACAAAACCAAAACTAAGTACTGACTGAGGCGCTATCTTCAAACTTATTCTTTATAAAGACCTCAGTGGTCTTTAGTGATTCCATGGCAATTTCCTAAAGGCAAAGGGTGTTTATATGCAAGGGAAGCAACTCAAAAGAAAACTTGCAAAAACATGAATTACCACATCAACTTTAACAAAGGTATATAAATCAAGAGCATTCATAAGAAAAAGGAAATTACATTTCTTAAGCTTCAGAAGAAAAGGCAGAGCACATTTTATCTGGAGCAAAAAGGGAAAAAAAGACACTCAGAAACAGAGGAGTAACATGCTAGACCTTCAGGCTACTTTGAGGTAACAGCGTAGCTCCAGACAGACTAGGAGCATTGGGCATGTCATTTTGCTTAGCCTTCAAGGCCAAAACATTCCTTGAGATTCTTGGAAGAGAAGCACTAAGATGAAAATGAATTGTTATTAAATATAATTTGGAATTGTTACACTGCCTTATGATTCTTTTTGGTGACCATATTTTCTACCTCTGTAATAAAAGACAGAATTTTTGTTAAAAACTTGTGGTGGTGTAACCTTAATCTTGCCTAGTTTTAAAAGGAGTCCAGTTGAAGCTAATAAGGATAGAGTCGTTTAGTTTTGGGTTTTTTGTTTTGGTTGGGGTTTTTGGGTTTTGGTTTTTTTTTTTTAAGTCTTTGTAAATCCCATTGAACTGTGCATACACAAACCTGAGACAAATTTGAAAGACCAAGGCATTGGGGTAAGCCTTCTTTTAGAACTCCAGATGTCAGCATCAAGCAACAGATTGTGAGAAAAAGCCCTTCCTATCTGGCAGGCACAGACCAGCAACTCTCTGGCAAGAAGCAGATGGCAGAAATACAGCTGAATGCTCTGAACATTCCCCAAGATCAGCACTCTAATCAAAAAAGGAAGCGCAGAATAGCCAAATGAAGGCACAGAAGTTACTCTATTAATGTTCAAGTCTGCTACAAGATATAAATCAAGCAAAATTGAGGTGGGAAGAACCACTCTTTTCACAAAATTATCTTGCTTCTCTCACAGGTTTGCCTAGTCTAGCAAGTGCTTGGCAACTACCAAAAATGAAGTCTCTTCTTAGCTCTATTCTCGGGACAGGTAGGATTAATCAGATTGTTTTCAAAGACTGAGTGATCAGAGACAAAGACTAAGTAGGATTAAGAGATATTGGAAAGATGACAATTAACCCAAAGGAAATTTCTAACTTTATTTTGTCTTTTGAGTTTAAAAGTAAGTCATAAACTAATATCATTTCAGACTGAAGAAAGGAGATATGGGATATCCTGGCCCATGTAATTTGTGTGTTCAAGCAGGCTATCTTTGCCCCTTAATATTTCTAAACTGTGTATGTATACAGATCCACCCTGTGGAAACCTTAGATTAGATCTTAGTTTTCAGTTCTGAAGGCTGGATTTAAACAAGCATACGTAGGAAACAGCATCTTAGTCATACAGTAATAACAATGCAAAGGCAGTACCCATCTATTTATCCAGGGTTATGTAACTGGGAGCTGCATAGTAGTAGTTATAATAGCAATTGGAGTGAGCATATCCTACTGTGAAAGGTTGCAATTGTAGATTGCATATGTTATTTTAGTTATGACTAGTTAATTTGCAGACAATTTTATCAGCTATGATAAAATGCTGTCATATTTAATCATATAGTAGTCTCCCACAGTCCTCTGGGTTTTCGGTTTTACTCTTACTCTGAGAGGTACTTTGGCACCTAAATCAATATTGACTTCAAGAGTTGCCTGTAATATGCACCTAGAAATCAGAGAATTTGTGCTTCAACATTTGAAAATGCAGCTGTCATGTTCTCCACTTTGGTGTCAATGAAAATAATTGCTGAATGCCCAAAACAATACACATACAGGGAAAGATGAACAACATTGAAATTATTGCTATTATATCACTACTGTATTTGCCAAAAACCACATTGAGTTGTTATCCATTAGACAATACAATCAGGACAGTTTTATGTTATTTTTTCCTTTAATTTTGTAATTATGGGCTTAGTTGAAATTTTTCATATGCAAACTTTTTTTCTAAAATGAAGAATAATTTTTATTAATTTCTCAGACTAATGTCATGCTAAAAGTTACCTTCAGAATTTTCTAGAGTGGCAAACTTCAGTTCAAGTATAAAGTTTCTTTCTAGCAGTGAAGCATATTAGATTCCAAGTAGAAGACCCCTGGACAGTAGGAGAGAGCAAACCCTCAGCAAAAAGACCGAATCCTTGGCGGGGGGGGGGGGGGCGGTGGGGGGAAAAA
>NW_008795127.1:5871327-5895540 GCF_000699145.1 Aptenodytes forsteri | reverse complement strand
GGTGGCTGGCAAGCTCAGAGCGGCGAGAGGAAGAGTCGGGGGGGGGGGGGGGCCAAGGGGGGGTTTTTGGGGGGGGGGGGGTGGGGGCAGTGTGTGGAATCACAGAGAACAGGCAAACAATTAGACAGGTTGCCCAGGGAGGTTGTACAATTTGTGTCCTTGGATATATTCAAAACTCAGCTGAACAAACCGAGATGACTGGGCCTGCTTTGAGCAGGGTGTGGGAATAAAAGAGCTTCAGAGGCCCCTTGCAACCCAAAATATTCTGCACTTGTATGATTCTATTTTCACTAACTGTATGCAAGTAATTTTCTCCAAATCACTCTATTAAGAGAAGACAGACAAAATAATTGGAGAACTGAGTAGAGAAGCACAGGAGGAGTGAAGTAGTTGCTCAGAGGCAATTGCTTAATTATTATCAGAACCAGAACCACCAGATAAGAAGTGTTGACAGTAGAGACAGTAAATTAGGCTGTTTATCCAGTAGTATTTATAGTGAGAATTTACTACTATGTTGTTGGTAGAATTAAACCTAAAGCCAGATTGAAAGGCAAAGAATGAAATTCAGAAGCCAAGCAGGAAGCACTGAAAGGAAAGAAGTACAGGGAGGGAGAGACATACAGAGTAATTAAGATTCAAAGATCTTCTCAGATTATATGAAATCATGATGTGTTTTGTCTTAGAGAGACAAGCAGAGGGAACAAAGCTAGTGGAAAGAGACTGAAGTCAAATTAATAAGACGGGAACCAGTATGGCACAAGTGAACTGGTGAAGAAGGAAACATACAGTCAGTGTCTGGGGTGCATATGTGATGGAAGAATAAATTTACTGGAGATGGCAGAGACTAGTGACAGACTGCAAAAGAGATTAAACCAACAAAGACCTCCTTATGCATATGAGTTTTTCTGCTAAAGTAGATCATATTCATTGAATCAATATGCCAAAGTGATACTAAAGAATAAATAAAATCTACTAGTGTTGAGAGGATACAATTTGCATCAGTTAAGAAAATGTTTACTTAACTGAATAGGTTATAGTACATTATTAAACTACATAATAAATTATTTAATTCCATACTGGAGCACCTTGATATCTTGTTTTGCACATGAAGGGGTTTTTTTGCATGCTTTATAGATAATGACCCAACCGGCTACAAAAATTCTTCTAGCCATACCATACCTTCCAGCACCCTCTAGTAGAATTAAATGCCTATTAGTTGACATGAGAATTTGAAACAGTTTTAGAGAACGAGGCAGGTCATTAGACCAAAAAATGATAAATTATATTTTTGAGCAATTGACAATGATCTAGGCAATATGTTGTGTGTGCATGTTTTGGATGACAGAAGTCAGATGTGTGGTTAAGAGAGCTTATAGCAGCCTCTGTCCAGGCTCCTCATAATCATGAGGTATGCTTCCCTTTTCCTCACCATTCCTTATTCACTCCTACCTATAGTAGGGTTTAGTTAGTGAAACTATATGCTCTCTCATCAGACCTCTATAGCCTGAAGTAGTTTTTGGAGTTCCTTACCACTACATGTGACTTTGAATGTATGTCAGGTGTTGCAGGTTAGACTTTCCACAAAGTTTTTTCTGTTGTCTTCATTTTAATCTTTAAAAATGCTTATCCAGAACCTCAGAAAGAGTTCAAATACTTAATTTTGCTATCTTTAGTAACAACCACCACATATGTCTGTGCTGAAGAAAATTCAGACAACTTTCCAGCAGAAAAATACTTCTAACAAGCTGAAGAAAACAGAGCTGTGGGATGTATTAATTATAGTACCAGCTCTGTTCATCATATACATTATAGACCAAGGGCAGATTCATATTTATTCCAGATTCAGTCATGAGTCTGCCACTAATGAATGTCTCTGAAAACATTTGAGACAAAAACGATGCTTTGGTTACAGCCATACTTTCTATCAGAAAGGGCTGCTAGCACTTCCTATTTTTCATGTTTTCTTCCTTCTGACAGAAGACTAACTAAAACATTCATGAATGGGAAAATTGATACCAGTTACAACAGTAGTCTTTGTATTTGCCATGTAGTGGAGCTGTTTAACACCTTCCGACCTACACCAAGAAAGAATGCATGATCGATAATGTAATAGTCCTCTGACTGCTCTTCATAAAGTGCTCCTGGTCCTACAGACACTAATCATGAACAATCCTGTCGGACTTAACACAAGAAAATTAACTAAGTTCATGATAATGGGCATCTGCCCAACACTATCAAATGCATGGGATTTTTTTTAAAAGCAGATACAAGACTGGGCCTTCATGGGTTTTCATAACTGTAACACATTACTAATACGCATGGACATCCTCCTCACCCCCCACCCCCGATTCCTCATCCCTATAATCTCATAGAAGAGGTGTACTCAAGATTTTCCGTACAGCCTTTTTTGCAGCTTTGGTGTGTGCTCTTCAACACACAGAATTTGAATTTGGGAAAGACAAACCTCAGCTCATGTAATACGGCACAGCTCTGCCATCTTAAATGGAGCAGACATATACATCAGTGAAATATCTTCTAGGTCTCTCTTACTTCCTGAGGATACATACAGCTATTTTCTTTTTATTACCTGTTTTTCAGTCAGCGTTAAGAATATGACAGTCTAAATTTAGGATCATCACAGCCACAGGTACTGTACAGATATGTTAATAAAAATTGCCATATTTTTTTTTGTCATGCCAGCCTGAACAGATAAGCAACACAGTCTTTGGAGAGAGAGAAATTAGAGGATTAGTCCTGTAATCCTTTGTAGAATATTGTTGCTCAGCAGCTTCTTTATGAATCAGGGAAGGTGACCCTGCTATCATCACAGCTCATCAAGTTTCACTTAATGAGAACTCAAGAGGGCACTGGTGAGAAATATGGTATAGATGGATAACTGGAACGAATTTGATAATACTATTTTACAAATTGTATCTAGTGTTATTCAACTAGTTTGATATGTTAAAATCTCAGAGGAAAAATTAAGCAAGGCAAGATTTATAGGGAGAAGAGACTTATTGCTCAACTCATTGTTCAATACACACAAGCAAACTTTCAGGTCAGGACTGTATCAGATAGCTTCTCCCTTTTCTCCAAACCACATCAGCTGCTCTTACAGTCTCTTCCTGAAAGTTAATCCTTTCCTCATACATCACGATAGCTACAGCATCACTGCAGCAACTGAAGGGAGAATTGCCAAAAAAATGTATATGATTGATGATTCATTCAGTAAGACTAATTCATAAAAAGCAGTTAGCAAAAAAAGCAAAGAGATGCCACTGCCACACAGGCCCGCACATCCCCTGATAGAGAGAGCATGAGCACACACGCTTGCCTCGCGCTTTTACCATCAGCAGAACAGAGAAGTTTTAACTGATGTAATTGTAAAAGACATTAATTTATTGGAAACTAAATGGCATCAATAAATGTTGAAATGGTTGGTTTCTGTCTTATCAAGATTTGTTTCTAGTCTCCTGTATACAGTAGGTGTAAGACATACAGTTTTCAATTTTAAAAAAGTCTCCACTAAAATTTAACAAAGTATTTAAAACAAAAGTACATTTTTGGCATTGCCATTAGTTAAAAAATGTTTTTCACTAGCCCAGGAGAGCATTAAATTCTAGTCTTCAGAATGCTGTATGTGACACAAGATACAAGTTCACAGATCTCAGAAGTCAGTCCTGTTAGTTCCAGCAGAACAGTGAAGGAAAACGTGGTTAGAAAGCTTCAGTGACCCTTGGAAAAGTGATGTACTAGGGGTAGGGTTTTGTTTTGGTTGGTTGTTTGGTTTTTTTCCCACAGTAATACAGGGTCTCAGTCAGTTCAGCTGTAACTTTTCATAGGGACTTTCTTAATAAAAAAGAATCTATTTAACTAGAAATTACTTGTAAGAGCAATTTAATTTTGTCTACTGAACACCATGATTTTTTGCAACACAGGCATTTTCAAAACGTTTGTTCTGTTACCAAACCTGCTTATTTGAGGAAAAAGCTGATATTAAGTTTTATTTCTCTAACCTCACACACGTTAACATTCCCCCCAAAAAAGTGATTACATTTTATGTCTCACCTATTAGGCACAGAAGTTAAAGTGTCTTCGACTAGTCTTTTTAACTTGACTACAGACTCTTCAGAGCAAATTTGACTGCTGTATTCATATACTAGAACTTAGGTGTCATGGTTTTGATGCTACATGATCAAATAACATCATGTCCATCTATCATACTCAAAAACCTACTTCGGTTTCACAAGCATAATTAGCTGGAGACTAAAAACTTTAACAGTCAAATAAAATTGTTTGTACATGAAGTTATTTTTCCATATGAGACCTCAAATACTGAATTATATTGCATCAAGTACAACATTCCATGATCCTTTTGTTCTTTTTTTCCTCCAACAAATTAAGAAAACCAGTTTTTCTTGCCCAAAGAAACCCGGTGTCACTGTCTAAATATGTATCAAACCTAATAGGTTGGACTGAATTTTGAGCAGAAAATGCTTTTGGCCCTCATGGTACAAGGGTGGCTTTCTGCAGCCACCAGCTGCAATTCTGAAAGCACTTGAAAGGTGTTGCTCTTTTTTGATAGCAGCTTGTGAGATAAATATGCCAATTAATTGCAGAAATCTGCAAGCAAATCCTCAAACTGATGCCATGCATAACCCATAATGCCTTAAATAGTAGTTTGGCTCAATTCAGATAAGACTCTCTAAAGTCTTTTTTCCCCCCAGCCACAAGAATTTTGTAGTACAGACAGTGTTTTGGTTTGAACAGACTGACTGGAGGGCCACAAGTGCCCTCCTCTGGATATCTGATGCTACTCCAGTTTATTCAAGGAATAGCACAGATGACTGATTCATGACCAGGTGCCTAAAACACCCTGTGCTGAAGTGTTTTGCATTATATATCCCCTGTATGAAAATGAAAAGATCTATTGAATTTTAAGCTTGCTGGTGCAAGCTACACAGACTAAAGAGCATCAGCCAAATAATTCAATAAGAAAATACCAAGCTGTGTAATTTAGCAGAGCTTTAGTGTCATATAGATAATTTCTCTGTGAATATATTTCTTAACTAACTGAGCACAGAAAATTGATCTTTAAGCCTATCATTTTCAAGCAGGATTTAGATTAAGAATATACCTCCTTTTTCTTCCAAGTCTGAAAATGAGTTTTCCAATTGTTTGTCTTATAATATCAATAAGGATAATGGATACATGAAGGAACCATTAGAATGTCAAAACCCAAACATGAGTATAGCTTATACCTAGCTACCATTCCACAACGAGGCAGATAAAGGTTCCCAATTCCTAGCTGTGCTGGGAGCAGTCACAGTTCTGAGACGCATCAAAGCACATGTATAAATCAGTGTGTGCCTAAATACAGATTTAAGATGTTCACTATAAGTTTAGGTATCTACATTTGACAATCTGGGGATATACCTTCACATACATTAGAGATTAAAATGAATGTTGTGCATGGCACCACAATCTGCATGTTAATGATTACACAGCTATCCAAAGGAACATTGTAGACATGGCTTTATGCTATAATCAGAAACATATGGAAAGTTATGCACAAAATGGAAGAAAGATTGAGAAAGTTCTAACCTGAAGCGTTGACTGTGTTCTACTTCAGCTATCTAAGAAACAGTCAGCTTTCCATTCTGACATATAAGCCAAGAACAACCAGGATGCTCATGTGAGCTTTGACGAAGTTACCTCTCATACTTCATGTGGCTTGCGTCTTTTAGTAGATGAAATGATACAGGGGAACAAGTTATGAGACCCAGGAATTCTGTGTTTTATTTTGTAATAAGTACATGTTGTTCAGATCATTATTCAGCACAGTACACATGCAGTACAGCAACCCCTCTGAGATCCACTCATAGTAGAAAAGCCTATCGTCCATTTCCACCTTACAGAGTAAAGGCAGAATTTAACCTTCTCAGTTTAAGAACAGAATATCCAAAATCAAGAAGCAAAGGGTGGAAATCAAACTTGGAATTTGACAGTGTCCCAGACAAGTGCGATTACTCTCATCAAGTGTGTTGCATTTTTTCTTCAGCTGATATCAGCATGTCTTTCTTCAAGGTAAGTCTGGAAATTAACACACAAACAGAAAAGAAGTTCCTTCCATCATCACTACTACTCTCTGTAGTGTGAGTATCATCCAGCTCTGCTGTGCTCTCTCATAGTTCAGTGCCCTGAGATTTCAAGTGATGGGACTCCATTATGCAGTAGGAGAAACACTCTAAGTCTTATGTAAAGGAGACATTTAAAAAATGTTTAAGTATACACCTAAATTTTATTTTCTCACTTTCTGGAAAACAGAGGAGCTCTTGTAGCTCTTGGATCTACTGCTAATCCAAGTCACTATTGGTTCATAGATAGGAAACCGAGTCAGGAGAAAGGGAAAGATCCAGCCACCTGAAAGGTAACTTTCAGCTTGAACTGTAACTTGTTCTAGAAAATCCTGGACCCAGCAGAAAACATTGCATTAAGCAGTTATGTCATGCAAGACGTAAACAAAAGTAGCAACAGAGGCGGCATGAAAAACATACTGGTAATTTGTTGCAGGCTGATTTTGGAAAGTTAAACAAAAATTAATCAACCAAACAGCAAAGGAATCAAATATTAGCCCAAAGCGTTCAAAGCAGCATTCAGACTCTACAGCTCAGGTGTGCATTTCAATTTTTTTCTTTCTGTGAAAATTTGCTGATAAATGTGATTTTCTGATTCACTCCTTAGAGAAGCATTTCCTGTCTGAGCTTGAAAGTCCATGCAAATGGACTCAAACAATAGATCATTCTTTTCTTTTCCTCTGCTTGCATTGTTTACACCAGTTTATGTCGCTGTCTGTAGGCGGGTGGAAAATACGAAGTATAGGTGATGCCAGAAAGCAAAGAAGCACTAGCCGTTGTGGACACGATGGCAAATGTGGAAATGCCAATCCACATTTGTGTGCAAACACTAGACAGGAGAACACCAAGGCACTCACCATCTTCCTCTTGCCTGGCACACAGACCTACTTGCAGATGTATGGCACCTATTGATCAGGACTTGCACACAATGATTTTCTTGTTATCCCAACATTAGGTGCACTTTTAATACAAAATGTCTACAATTATCTATGCTTTAGGGATTTTTCACCACATATGCAAGTTTATGGCCTCTCAGATCAAATAACTTGCTTATATTTTTAACCTCCCTAGATCTCTGAACTGACTTTATTGGTCTATATTGCTTCTTAATACATCTTTATCTGAGGAAACTCATTAACATGCTGGTTACATCATTTGCTAATCACTAATGAAAATATTAAATTAAATCAGACATAAAATTGATCTCTGTGACACCCCACAAATACTTCTTGCCCTTCACATCCCAGCTCAGTATGCTGTTGCTTATCATTATCTTTTGTTGATGGTTTTTTGGACAGTTTTCAATCCCTGTGTTATTCAAGCCAATTTCCATTAATTTTTCAATAAGACTTTGCAAACCACTATTTTATTAATTCCTGCTATCACAAATACTTCATTAAATTCTACATACATTCAGCTTCCTGTATTCCTACATTCCCTTTGTCAGTTATTTATTAGATGATCTAGAAATTATGTGTGCCTGATATTCTTTGTTCTTTCCCTATGCTATTGCTTCGTAAACTTTTGAGTGTTTGCAAAAGCAACATTTGTTTCAGTATATTACTAAGACTTAAAAGTTAGGACTCTTGTACAGTGCTGTAATTTTCAGGCTCATGCTTTCAATCAGCAGCACATTTATCTTATCTCAGTGGCAGCTTCTCAGTTCTCCATGACTTTTCATAAATCACTACAGGTGGTGTCGTCATCATCCTTTGAATCCCGGGATGCATATGCTTAGAATAGCCAATCTGTACTTTTCCCCCCCCCCAGAATATTTTCTTACCAGGTCTGATTTGCTTCCTTTCTACACCCCTCCTTAGACAAAAACCTGTATTGGAAATAGCCTTTATTTATCCTGGAATGTGCTAAGCCCTTTCATTTCTGTTTCTTATCTTTCACTGGTTCTGTGCTGCAGTTGATAGCAACAGTAATACATTCCCTTCCTTTCTACAGAAACAAAGAAAAAATTACTGGTTTTATACATGGTTGCTTAAACATCACTTAAAAATCCACTGATACACAGCACAAGTCATGCAGCACAACTCTGAAGAAAAGGCTTTTGTCTGGTCCATTTTTAAAACAAAGAGTAACTACATTTTCAGAAAATTTTCTGAATTACTACAGTTATTTTATAAATCTTTTAAGAAACATTAATCAAACATCTGAGGAAAAATACATTCCTTTTATTTAACTATATAATAAAAATCAGCTATATGTAACCAATACTTTGAACTTTGATATCAAGCTGACATTATTTGTTATTTTGGAATTGGCCGCAGTGATTAATTTTTCAGTATGTGGAAAAAGTAATTCTTGTGCAAAAAAGATCATACACAACCTTAAATAAAAATTAATTGCAGCTAGATCTAATTTTATTTGTGGGCTTTCAGGGAACAATATTAAGTTCCTGACACCGTAGAACTGATTCACTAGATAACATGCAAGCAATTCTGTAGCAAATATGCCTTTGAAAGGCAGAACTCGGGAAAGAGGTGTATCTTTCATGTATCTAGGTATCCAGCATACGTCACGTAAAAAAGAACTTAACTCAGTGGATCTTTCTATGGATTATAATTGCCATTTAGTAATTCATAAAATGCTACTAACTGTAGGATTTAAAACAGATCCATACAAGAAAATTCGCTGATGCTGTTATAGCTGTACAAGACAAAAAGCACAAACATATTGTTTCCTATATACAGCAGAACCACCAAAACCAAGAAGGGGAAAAGCCTTAATCTAGAAGAATTATTTTTAAAATATTTTTTTACACTGTGAATAACAATAATTTTGATTTTAGCTACCTAAAATCTAGCTGTTTAGCCCAAGATGGCTAACTTTATGCTCAAAAGAAATTCATTCTTAGCTGGCTCAGGGACAGAATTATGGCAGGTGCCCAAATGCAAGCTGCTCATGCCATTTCAGCTCTCTATACAGTGCTGTCAGATACAACAGGGGACCATGGGAAAGCCTGCACTCTCCTGGAGTGATAGATGGAGCCATACAAGCAGCCCCAGGACATCAAGAATGGCAATAGACCTTTACGTACCAAAAGCAGATACTAGAGGGCGAGCTCAAACTAGACGCCTTTGTTTTAGATGGCTACAGACAAGGTGAGAGTCATTTTATTCCACGTGTATTACTTCATATAAGCAAAACAGAAGAGGAATCTAACACAAGTTTGAAGACAAATGCAGAAATAGTTGGAATGTAATTTTGAATATGAAGGTGTGTGGAAGGTTGCAGAAAGCATAGGGTATTGTTGAATGGAAGTCTTGTTTTAGGGTGCCTAGAAGTATATTAAAAACTACCTTTTGGCAACATGCCTCAAAGTACTGAAATAGTGCAAATTCTCTTGGCTAAAACTCTAGTCTAATTCTAGAAGTTTCCTTCAGTCTTTTGAGCCCAGTTTAGCTCTGGAAACTTAGCTTGAATTTGGTGTCATTTTAAAAGTGGATCTTTCTATGGATTATAATTGCCATTTAGTAATTCATAAAATGCTACTAACTGTAGGATTTAAAACAGATCCATACAAGAAAATTCGCTGATGCTGTTATAGCTGTACAAGACAAAAAGCACAAACATATTGTTTCCTATATACAGCAGAACCACCAAAACCAAGAAGGGGAAAAGCCTTAATCTAGAAGAATTATTTTTAAAATATTTTTTTACACTGTGAATAACAATAATTTTGATTTTAGCTACCTAAAATCTAGCTGTTTAGCCCAAGATGGCTAACTTTATGCTCAAAAGAAATTCATTCTTAGCTGGCTCAGGGACAGAATTATGGCAGGTGCCCAAATGCAAGCTGCTCATGCCATTTCAGCTCTCTATACAGTGCTGTCAGATACAACAGGGGACCATGGGAAAGCCTGCACTCTCCTGGAGTGATAGATGGAGCCATACAAGCAGCCCCAGGACATCAAGAATGGCAATAGACCTTTACGTACCAAAAGCAGATACTAGAGGGCGAGCTCAAACTAGACGCCTTTGTTTTAGATGGCTACAGACAAGGTGAGAGTCATTTTATTCCACGTGTATTACTTCATATAAGCAAAACAGAAGAGGAATCTAACACAAGTTTGAAGACAAATGCAGAAATAGTTGGAATGTAATTTTGAATATGAAGGTGTGTGGAAGGTTGCAGAAAGCATAGGGTATTGTTGAATGGAAGTCTTGTTTTAGGGTGCCTAGAAGTATATTAAAAACTACCTTTTGGCAACATGCCTCAAAGTACTGAAATAGTGCAAATTCTCTTGGCTAAAACTCTAGTCTAATTCTAGAAGTTTCCTTCAGTCTTTTGAGCCCAGTTTAGCTCTGGAAACTTAGCTTGAATTTGGTGATCATTTTAAACTATTAAAAAGAAATTATGTGTTTGAATGGGAGTATTTATTAAAGGACCTTTTCTCTTGAGGGAAGCTTATACATGAGTAGAGAAGCTACCATTAGATTAATGAAATGTAAATTTTATCTATTTACATTTCTGAATTCCTTTTTTTCACATTTTAATTAAATTATTTTTCTCCACATTTTGCTTTCATTATGATCACAATTTGACATGCAGCTGGCAATAGCTGATTTTCATTTTAAGCTGTTTATAATCTCACCCCCAACTGTCATCTGTTACTTGCACTTCTTGTGATCTCTTCGGAGCAAGGAACAAGTATTCCTATCTTTACAGGCAGCACCAGGAGTATTGTGGGAGCTACCAAAGTACACACTAATAAAGACAAGAGTAATAACTTAATCTGAGCTATCTTATCTGCTCTTCAGCATCAGTTCACCCATCTAACATTAGCACTTTACTAACATCCACCAGTGAGCTGCCAAAATATTTAAGTTAAAAATTGACAAACACATCTTGGCTGCACACACTTCAGTATTAAAAATCTGGCAAGCAAGCCGTATGCTGCCTATGTACGTTTTATATATAAGCAGACATGAAGCCTCGTTATGTGCATTATCATCAGCCTAAAAGCATTTCTCACACTCAATAAAGTTTTGGCCAGGAAAATCAGTATCACATAAAAGCAGTCACCTGTATTCACAGATAGGAGATTTCAAGTAAGAGACAACATCAAAAGACCTGAAACTTTCAACATAGTCAATAACAAGCAACATTAGGAAGAGATAGAAATCTCTGTATGACAAAAATATAGTCAAAGTGATAATTTTTGAATTACCAGCCACAGAGTGCAAGAGATTAGTGTGAAGCAATATAATTCTTGACCATACAGAGCACTTGAACGCAGAAACAAGAAAACTTAAACCCACACTAGAGACTCAGTGCCCAAGGAAATTTATTTTTCTTGGAAAAATGCACTAGAATAGCTTTTCAGTTTTTTTAATCACAGTTTACTACTACCAGTTGCATCTGTATACTAGACAAAGGCCCAGTATAGTGAAAAAGAATATGTAATCATTAATTCTGAAACTTATTTTGCTTACAAATTGAAGCGGCACAGACAACCACAATTGCAGTGTTCTGGTTTTTTATGTGTTTGACACTAAAGTCTTAAACTACATACATTAGAAGAACATTTTTAAGGTGTTTAGTAGAAATATACATGCACGTGAGCAGAAGAAGCCCAAGTTGCTACACAAACAATGTAACATTTATTTCTTATAATTGTTCCCAAAACTAAAAGGACTGCAACAAGGTACAAGAGAAGACCATGGGCATGCTCATGCAGAATCAGGAATCCATGCCTATTTCTACCATGGGGACCTTTTTTTTTTTTTTACACAGAAATTCCAGTTACAAACTCAGCCTGTCTGCAGGACGTAGTAAGTGCCAGTAGCTAGCGTCTTTGAGGCATGACAGTGAGAACATCAGCAATTCAGTTAAGGTAGAATCTACAGTCCCAAAACTTTGGTAAAATTCCCAGGGTGAGATTGGGCCCTTTGCCATGTTAGGTCTTGTTTCACAACCATGCTATTCTGTTATGCAAATATCAATCATAGAATCATTAAGGTTGGAAAAGACCTCCAAGATCATCGAGTCCAACCATCAACCCAACACCACCATGCCCACTAAACCATGTCCCTAAGCACCTCATCTACACGTCTTTTAAATACCTCCAGGGATGGGGATTCCACCACCGCCAGGGCCTTCTTCAGCTACCAATCCTTAGCAAAACAAAACCAAAAAAATCTTCTGAAAAACAGACTAAGACATATCTCTTCAACTTAGCACATGGAAAGACCAGGTCTGTTGAGAAAGAGTCAGCACAGCTACTATAAAGAGAAACCCTGCTTACAAACCTCCTGGGGATCTCATCAGATATCAGTAAGCAGATATTTAAGGGGATCAAGGGAAAAAAAAAAATATTATTTGGGTTTTTAAGAAGCTTCTGACATGTTTTCACATCAGAGATTAGCAGAGAAACTAAGTTACCACTGGGTTGAATGAAAAATTTAAAATACAAAAACTAGTCAAAAAGCAGGAAGCAAAGGGCAGGACTTAATGACCACTTTTCCATGACAATGGAGATGAGTCAGAAGGACAGCCCACCATGAATCACTGCTGGGACCAGTTTTATTCAACATCAGTGACTTTTAGGAGGGTGTTTTTTAGGGTGAGCACACGGTAGGCAGATGATACCAAGCTCTTCATGTTGACAGTAAGGAAATCCTCACAAACTGAACATGGAAAAGATAGTAGATTAGCTTCCAAGTTCATAAGTATACAGAAACAATAATCTAAACTGTCTATCACAAATCCAGAACTGACAGTGACAACATAGGAAACAGTTCCTAGAGTCATCATTGATGTTTCTCTGATGTCATCAGCTGAACATAGAGCAGGACTCAAAGTGAAACAACTAAGCATTAGGTATCCCTCAGGAAAGGCATTAAGACTAAGGCAGAGGATACATTTATAAAAGGCCCTTCCAGAAAACCTTAGCAAGCCCACAGCCTGAGCAGCACGTGCAGCTCCACAGTTCAGGAAGGACACCATTCAGTTAGACGCCAAAGTACAGGGGACTCCAATAAAGTACAAACAAGGGCAGCTAAAACAATGAAAGGCTTGCAGCAACAGCTGCCCTATAGTGACAGATTAAGAAGGCTAGAACTCCTTAATTGGGAGAGAACACCACAAAGGGAATATGATTAAGCTTTAGAAATTTCTGAATGCAGTGAACAAGCAAGCGCAGAACCATTAGTCACTAAAATGCATAGTACTAGAACTAAGAATCACTTGATAAAGCTAGCAAGAGACTATTTTAAAGCAGGTAAAATAAAATACCATACAAAGACAATAGTACTTTCTGTAATTTGTTGCTACATCTCAAGGTTGTGGAGGCAAACGGTACCAGTAAATTAAAAAACAGACTACAAAAAAAACCTCACAGTCAACGGGTGCATAAAGGGAAATTAAAAGGCATAAGCAAGATCTTACCTGCCAACACCCCTAAAACAGCAGTTCTGAGGCACTGAAAAAGAGAAGACGACTGCAGAAAACAGAGAAGCTCACATACTTTCCCTAAATAGCACTTCACATTGCCATGCTCTCAGCTGGAGAATACTAAGCTGGATGGCCCATTGCTCTGACTCAGCTGGGCCTTCTTAATGCCCTCATGTTCTTAATTTGCTTTACCTTTTACCATGAGAAATTCATTTCTTTTGTTACAAGTATGAAAATGCAATTATTAATAAAAACAAACACATGCTTATCAGGCAGTGTGTTAACTCAGCTAAGGTAATATACAGTACTTCAAAAGAAAACAGCAGAGTTTACTTAATACAAGGAATAAAAATATTGCATTTAAATTAGGTGATCATATTAGGTTTGAATATAAATCATGTTTGCATTTCTTCAGAAATACCCTATTTTCACAAAGGCACTTCTTTTTATCAACTTCTAATTAACATTATATACTTTAAGTACCACATACGAAAATTCATGATTCTGCACTGACTTTGGAAAACATAAGATTGTTAAACTCCATCTTGTGTACCACTTTAGGGGGTTGTTGGGTTTTGTACCTGTGAAAAAGAGGAAATCTAACAGAAAACACACCTTCTCCATTTTCACTGAATAAACTGAAAGAAATATAGGAATGAGTACAACCTCTTCCTGACATGGCCATACTTCTAAAAAAAAATCAGTCACAGCTATTTCTGACTTTTAGGGACATCATATTAAGGATTATGAAGGTACTAAAGTTGGTGAGGTTTTTCTCTTAAAAAATGAAATTAAATCTCTATACTTCTGATATTGGACTGCAATGCTTTCTCAGAGATAAATGTTTTCAAAGGGATAACAACTGTCTGCCTAGTGAAGAGCAAAACACAAGAATTACATTCAGGTAAAAACTCTGGTCTCTTATCTGGGCTAAAAAACCAGCCCAGATAATTTGAATTTGGCCAGATTAACTATATTTCCAGTTTTTCAGGTCATAAATATGTCCTTTCTTGTTTTCTGCACTGCATATTGCAGAAGTCCTCAACATGCGTGTGCTCTACGTCTACGGTGATAGTATAAAAGTACCACAGACAAATGGTATTGCCAAGCAATATTCTTTCTCAGTTCTTCTCTGGTTAAAAAAAAAAAAAAAAGGCATTTCTAAAGAGTAATATATTTGATGGTGAACTTGTGTCTTCTATACGATGCACAATTTTTTTACAAGTATTTCTGCTTATAGACACTAGCTTGAATCCACTTCAGCACCAGTGGCTTACCACTGCTGGAACTAAAGAGTATAGGACCACTGTTCAAACCCTTTTTTCCTATCTGTTTGCACCTGAAATTATTAAAAGTGGAAAATAGTAAGCTCTGTGTCAGGAACCAATTCTGCACATTGCTAGCTGATGTAGTGCTCTCTGTTGCAAACAGTTTTATTCACTTTTACTGGCATCTATACATACTTAAACTCATTAAACTATTTCTAGTTCTAAGTACTAAATCTGGTAGAATTTTCAGGTCCAGATCTCTGGTAGAATTATTCAAGTGCTCCTCCAGAGTTGGCAAAACTAATCCTCTTGCAGTCAGACCCTTGGCAAGTCAGAATACACAAAGAGGGAGCTTTAAAGTAAATAGTCACTTGATGTTCAAGAAGCAGCCTAGGAAGCCTAAATGAACTAAGCCCAAATGTTGTAGTTTGATTTGAAATTAAAGATAAGAAAGATTCATTAATTCATAGATGAAGGTGGGACCTTGAATTGACTAACTCTGGCTGTGTTTACACAGGACATTTTACTTCAATCGCTCAGATATCCTGAGAACTTCCCTAGATCATGAATTCTAACATGTAGTAGTTGCACTATGTCAAAGACATAAAAACAGATGTTAAGTACTAACTGAAATCAGGTTGGGTCAGAAAGTTTCTAGAAAAACAGAATCTATCACTGAGCTGAACACTGAAAATTGCAGTTTTTCACACCAGTATACCACACTAAGGAAAATGTTCTTTAACTTCTTCATTTTTATTTAAATAAGACCCATATAGCATGAGATACAAAGAAAAACAGGTATTATACTATTTGATTCTGGCATTTCTAAATTTTCAAATGAAAACTGAAAAAGCCAGGCCATTTGAGAATATTTGCCTTAATAAACAAAGCAGTTTATTACAGTCCTATGTCACTGGTTAGCAATTAGCAGTTAAATCATGAGAAATCACTGAGCCAACATATAATTAGGGTGAAGAACACAAATATGTGTAATGCCCATAATTAGGTCTATGAAAGCTGAAACAGGCAAAATCATTAAATCAGTCAATGTTTAAATCAGCTGGACACTGCAGCTACTCACTAAGTTGTTTGCACATGATGTCAAAGTTACATAGGCAAACTGCAGCTCATACACACTGTGCAGGCATTTTGCAGGAAACCATGCTTAGTTCTCTCCTACACTGACTTAAGAATACCACCTACCGTGTTTCAAGTAGTGTAGCAATGCACTGCAAAAAAAAAAGGATAGCACAGTGAACAGGCCAGTCGCCTTTTGAATAAAATAGATAGTACAAGTTTACAAAAATACAGCCAATTAGTGCAAATTGTCTACTATGTATTAATGTTTTTTAATGTCCTGAGCTGTTTATTGTAATTAACTGTCTTTGTATATCCTTTGCAATTACTAATTTTATTTCCATGTTCCAGTTCCTTTCGTGTGTTTTCCTCCTTCAGTAATAACGCCTAAGTTCAGCAATCAACATAGTTCACCTATGCAATTGCCCTTTCAGAATAAACACACAACGCTACCGCCAATGTAATTGGAGAATCTCTTTAGAATAGATCTGGGGGTTTTTGTCTGAAGCTTTTCTACATGCAACACACAAGAAAAAATCCTTGAAGGTATCAGTATGTGTCTGAATTATTCAAAAACACTTCCAAATCCTGGCAAAGTTTAAACAAAATAAAAGTTATTTACAACAGACTAAGGGCTTTACTTCTGTCATTTCTGCAATGGGAAATATGATTCCTCAGCAGACTTTTGTCACTTAAACAGAAAGATTTGCATAAGACTGTCCTATATACTGAGGTCCCAGGACTCTCAATTCTGACACTAACTGTATACTTATTCACTTTTCCCTGGAAAGCAATATTTCTCTTACCTGAAAGAAATAATACAGTATTAAGTATATGGACTGAGTAACACACACTGAGAAACAAAAAAAAAAAACCCAAACCCCATCCAACTGGATATAAAAAAACCTCTTTTTCACTGTGAGGACAGTCCAGCAGTGGAGCAGGTTTCCCAGAGAGATTGTGCAAAACCCAACTGGGTAAAGCCCTAAGCAACCTTGTCTGATCTCCTTTCATAAATTTGGGCTGCAGACCTCCTGAGGTCCCTTCCAACCTGAGTTACCCTATACTCTATGATTCAGTAACAAGCACAAAAAAAAAGGAGGAAAAGACTGCTTTCCTTTTGAGGATCTTTTATACCTGTTCCATTTCCACCAAAATTTCAATATAAAGTTTGTATACTTATTTTTTCAGCACACTTAAGAGTGAATGGAAACACTGCTTACAGCTCAGCCACAGATATTAGCAGCGCAGATGTTAGGGTATGCAACATGTTCTATAGTTTCTGTATTTTACTGACAAAGTTAGAGCAATTTCTTTGGAGGAAATCTGTTTATCTGCTTTATGCCAAAAATCAAGAGGCAGACTGTAATATAGAAAGTAAACTAGCAGGAACACAGAGTCCTTCCGATAGTGGTAAGACTGGTAAAAAGCACAGGAATTATGCCTGTGGCTATCAATCTGGTACTGAATCCTAAGTAATCTAAATTGATTGTTCTTTCATAGTTTCTGTAAATCTACCTCTATACCTGTCAAAACAAAAGCCTAATACAGCACTTACTAGACACAGAAAGACAGTACTTCATTATTTTCAATGTGTTTAACGTGTTTTAACATGTTAGCTCTACAGCAATGGTGTTCAACTAGGAAAGATTTACTCAGTAAATGCCTTACATATTTTCTTGGCTCATAAAGAGCTACACAGTACTGTAGGGAGCATACTGTACAGTTATTAAATGCTATTATGAGATATGTCATATTATTGCTGAAATCTGCACAAAGCAAGAAAATGATGAACCCTCAATATTTGAACTTTAAAATTATACAGTATTTCAGTAGCTACATTTTCACTTCATAAATCCAAAAGGTCTCCATAGCTAGAACCTACATATAATCACAGCCCAAGTTGAAAATATTACAGTAAATGTGACAAGAAAGATGATAAATGTGGTGTTACGGTTCAAGGATTTACAGTCACGATGTGAATACATTATGTACAGTGACAATTTTCATAATGTATTCATCATTTTAGGAGTACTATGAAAAATATAGAAGCACTTTAAAAATCAGATCGATGATATGCGCATCACTGAGTAGCTGAAATACGTATTTTCTGTGTGTTTTCATGTGCTTTCATGTATTATTTTGCTGAGGGCTGGATTCCAGGATAGTAGCACTCCAATTTTCTCACTCGAGGTTCACGCTTTTGTTGTTCTATTGAAGCACCCGTAAAACTTTGGATTCTCCAAGATCTTTTCTAGCATCTGACACTGGCTATCAGTAAATATCACTGATATGCAGTAACAATCCACAAAGAGACAGTTTACTGAAATTGTGCATTAAGAAGCTCACTGTGGAAATATAAACTGAAAAAAATAGGTTTATATTAAGTATTGGAGAAGTCAAGTCATTGTTTCTTTCCATCTTCCTTGTTGTCAAGACTTGGTATCACACTAGAGGATGCCACGTCAGCCTTCTGGTCTGCATGACCAAGGAAACAAACGCTGCACAGGGGAAACGGTGCACTGTACCACACAGCTGCGGTATGTCACCTCAAGAGCTGTGATACTGCGTACTACAAGAGACAGAGCCTCTATGGACTGTGTGAATTTACATAATACAGAATTCACACACATACCTAGGAACAAAGGATACAAATTAAATACAGACTAAACAGAGAAAAGAATGGACTAGTGCTCTGGAAAGCATTGGCCAACAATGGAAAGACGCTCATGAACCCAAGTTATCCATGAAGTGCCATCATGAAAAGGACTAATATAACCTTTGCATACAGACACAAACACACATATATATAAAAAAATATAAATAAAAATATACCTAGGAACAAAGGATACAAATTAAATACAGACTAAACAGAGAAAAGAATGGACTAGTGCTCTGGAAAGCATTGGCCAACAATGGAAAGACGCTCATGAACCCAAGTTATCCATGAAGTGCCATCATGAAAAGGACTAATATAACCTTTGCATACAGACACAAACACACATATATATAAAAAAATATAAATAAAAATATATTTGCATATATATATACTGTGAGGTAGACCCTGCAGTGTATCTGACTTTTCTGCTCATCAGAACGACCTCAATAGTTCTGGTGCTCCCTTCTCAAAAGAGATGCTGAAGGATTGTGAACTATGTTGAAAGAAAGCCACAAATAAAATTTGAATACCTAAGAACCTGTTTTACAAGTAAAGATTCAAAGAGCTAAAGCTGTTTCTTTTAACAAAAAGTATGAGGAACAACTTGATTACTCTATGAAAGTATCTCCACAGAGAGAAAAAACTAGGTAGTAAAGAGTTCTTTAATCTAGCTGAGAAAATGAAACAAGAAGCAAAGGTTAGAAGCTAAAGTGACACATATTAAAATTAGAAATTAGGCACACATTTCTACCACAACCAATTAGCAAGTACATTTGTAAGTTCTTTTCCTATTGACGCCTTTTGAAGAGCTCTTTTTTAATCTGAAAAGACACAATTTTATGCGAACTTCTGATCACACTTCCTGCTGCTTCTCTTACAGATTAAAATGTAAGAACTGATTATATAAAATGAATGGCCATCCACTATAGAAGGGAAAGGGAGGAGGAATGCCATTTTTTCCTCCCTGCGACAGAAGAAAAAGCAATTTGGTAAAATGCGAACTTACATAAGTTTCAGTAGACATACCACAGTTCAAAGGAGTCAACCAATTTATCAGCAGTGTTCCCATAGAAAGAAGTTCACTGAGAACAAGCTAAAGCCTGAAGTTTTGAGCTGCTTAGGATTTGGGGTACTGCAGTCTTAGAATTTTTAGCTCTAAGTGAGCATCCAACAAGTTTTTTGAGTACTTTTCGACTCAGTTACTTTCAAAAACAGAAGTGCAAACTCTTAACATCTTTTACAAACAACTTCTGCCATTTAATGTCAGTAATTTTCTGTTCTGAATCTAACAAAAGACACCATAATGAAATGTCTCACCAGTGACTGAACAAACTGAAAAAAAATACAGTCAAGCTTTCAGTAACATTAGGCAGACAACATTAACAGGTTATATTCTATATTGAAAATTGTAACAATAATAATAATTGAAGTTAATGGCCAAATCCAAAGTAATGTAATACATGCAAGTATTCTAGCTAAAAGGTTTCTAGTCATTTTGCAAGCATACTTAAAGGCTTAAAATAAGTTGATGAACTAAAAGCACCTTCTTTAAAGAACAGGAGAGTAGACAATTTTTTATTAACTGGCCATTTACTATACGCAAAGCATGGAAAGATGGATACTAAGGAATTCATGCTATTCTGCAGCTTCCCGATTTTATTTTATCATTGAAGAATCTAAACTAGAGCAAGTTGGTTGAATCATTTTATTTATTGTAAAATTTTTTCTTTGCTAATTTTTGTGAAAGTACCAAGACTAAATTTGTCTTCCTGGCTAAGATAACCTTATTCTATCACCAATGGTGGGAAAAACAGCCTTTTTCATCTCTTTCCATGAGAAACATATTATGCACGTATTCCAACCTATTTAGTTTTATCTCTTTTCTTCTTTCTTTTTCCTATAAATTATCCATTAGGTGAATTAATATTTGAATACACAACTAAACAAAAGCTAAAATCTGTTGTTTCTAAGTTAGGCGAAAGAAATTTCTTCAACTGTAATGTGTAATCTCTAGAAATTATTTTATCTCTGGAAGTTATTTTAATTCTACAATTTGCTGTCTTTTCACATTTATCCCAATAAATGTGAATTTTACACCTTTACAAAGTTTTGATTCTGTGGTTATTCAGCCATATATTCCACCGGCTTTCTTGAGTTATGCAGTCAATGAACTGTTTGACACGAAAGTCAAACTGTTCACTGCTGCTCAAGTGTGCCTGCCCTGCAGCTGCCTGGTTGTGTGGAGCTTCTGACACTCCAGATATACCAATAAGCCAACACTGAATGTCAGTTAAGATCTGCCTTAGCAAAAAAAAGTATATATTCTTATACACAGAATATGAGCTTCAAAATTGTGGCTCTTTTGCTCCGTCTTTCTCAATGACCTGTCTAGAGTCTAAAAACAGGGGAACTATGCAAAACAGAAAATAGCAAGAGAAGCAAGGTGTACCATTTGTGAAATAATCTTTGTCACTGTCATTTGTCTAGTGTTACAATCAAGGAGAAACACAAAAACATGGTAAACTGTGAGAATAATTTCAAAAACTTTGCCATATGGGCATCATGAAAAATGTGTGTGTTGCATGTGCAGAATTACACTTGGGCTTAAAAATCCTCAGTGGAAGAATGCAATGCACCTTAGCACTCTAGTTTGCTTTGTCCTGATTCATTTTGTTCCAGAATCTTGCCAGAAAGAGCAAGATTATCAAACACTCTGATTTTTAAATTGTTTCAATAAAAATTGTACCAAAATTAGATCTTGGAAAACTATTTTCTAATCTACAACTAAATTATAAAGACTGAACACAGTGAAATAAAGGATCTTGCTATCTCTTTAAGTGAGTAGTTCTATTGATTAGTACTATAGAGTCAGTACTGATACCTCCATCAAGATCAAGAAGCCCATGCTTTTGAGTCAGACAAGCTTGGAGATAAAATTATAGACAGCCCAAAACATCTAAGGAGATTACAAACTGAAGAGCAGTCAGTCCTTCTCCAGAAGAGGAGAAAAATATTTCTCATGGGCTAGGAACTGAGTATTTTTTGAACTTGGATACATGCCACAAAAGTCTAGTTTAATATCTCTGACTGTGGAAAGAAATATGCCAGTCTGTTCCAAAAAATAAAAAATAATTAAAAACAAATCAGTTTCTAGCAGATGATCAAGTTTTCAACCACCTGGCAAATTACACTTAAGTAGCCAATGGGGGCAGATTGCTTGTGATAATGGGCCTGCTGATCAGCTCCCCTTTAAAGAAAGAACTTCCTGGTGAGTAAGTCAAGCTTGATGCTCTATCAGAGACATTCTCCAATCTCTCACAATTTCTGTATGTCTGAAAAGGAAGTCTAATAGTTATCACCAGTTAAAGCAGACTTCAAAATCAAAGAAAGGTATCTCCATGCTGACATCATCTTCTTCTGTACTAGGGAAGAATATATATGGAACAGGACTGACCCAATGTGCTGCTGGTTACTGCTGTGGAATGAATAACCTCATGGATAGAGTAAGATGTACCAAGCTGCCATAAAGAAATGTGCTCCAGTCTCGTGACTCACAGCAATGGTACTTACAGCACCAGGTCTTCTGACTTCCTCAATTATAATTAGCCACTTTTCATCCATCTCTGGGGAACAGAGGCCATGAATGAGAAATTCAGTCTTGTGGAGTGTTTTAATTCATGACTTCCATAAAAGAGGAACTGTGTTATAAAAGGTTCCTCTCCCTTTCTTTCCTTGATACCGTACTCCCACTACCTCAAGAAGCAAAACATATTTGGCTTCCTGCTAAAGACAGCAAGAGAGTGTGATATAACACCGAAGTCCTACTCTGCACCAGCAAATCATGTGACCCATTTTTTTTCGTTACTCCTCTCCAGTTTTTTTCAGAAATGTACTTCTAAAACTCATGTTCTATATAGGCTTACTGGACATGTATATTTTCTCTGCCTAGGGATTTATCACAGCTGTGTGGAAGAAGTTGTACCTGGGACAAAATATGTGAAAGGAAGAGCAAGCATGGGAGATGCTGACATGCATGGGAGCCAGTTACAAGGACTTAGTTCTAGGACCTCCTCTCCTGCTTGAGCACATGGGGACAGAGAGGATTTAGAAAATAGGAAAAATGTGAGGTGGTTGTGTGTTGAATGGCAGACATAGTACTGGGCTGCAATTCTGGTTTCAGAGATGTAGGGGTACAGCATAAGGACAGAAGAGCTACAGTGAGCTTGGGAGAACAGAGTAAAATAAAGAACCAGGGAGGGTTGTTTTAGATGTCAGTTCTGGATCTGAGGTTGAAGAATGGAAATTCCCTCCATTTGTTTAATTTCTCTAGAATTTTCACAATGGTAAATTATAGGCAATCTTAGATCTAAGCACCATTTGAGTACATTGCAGTAGAGTGTATGAAAATGTAATTTCCCAAGGTAATCTTGCCAAAGAAAAAGACTTCTTTCTAAAGTGGCAAAATATCAAAGAAGGTTGAAAACATGTTCAAGGAAGAATAAAATGTTGAAGTAATACAGTCCGAAGGAAACTGTAAGATTAGAAGGGTTTTCCTATGTTCAGAGTTTCAATTTGTACTCCACTTTTTCTGAAGGCCATTCAGCTCCATTTTCTGCTTTCAATACGTTTTGACTAGAAACATAAATCAGCTGACAGAAACAAACTCAAGCGAGCTGAGACTTGGATTTTATAGCAATATTGATAAAAGCAGTGGGCATTCCTGCCAGAACATTGGCATTTGGCCTGGGAGACAGTATTCTGAGAGATTTCTCAGATTCTTCATATATCTGAAGACCTATTGTTGTGCTGCAAGTAATAAATGCAGAAAGAGGAAAGGGAAAAAAAAGGGTTCTCCCCATGGAAACCACAAAATAAGAATTTCTCTTACAACATTCCAAGGGTGTAGCTTGCTGAAGACTGGGTAAGCCTCAAAGCCATGGTAAGTTTTAAGGAGAGATATAGGGGAAGATAAAGTAATGCCTTTATAGATCTCTCTGGGCAGTTCCTATCATGCAGAAGCGGCTGTGTAGAAAAAACCTGTGGTGACATTTGATGTCAGTTTAACTGGCAAAGCAGAAACTGAATTACATAGTACGAAAGCTGAAGTAAAGTTATTCAAGGAGGGTCGTAATATAAAAAAAAATAAAAACACTTACACCACAAAGCAAGTAAGTATTTTGAACTAGTAGTTTTTGTTTGCTTCTTGTTAAGCTTACTCCTTTTCTTTTATGTAATTCCATGCTGGAATACCCGTATTTACTAACCATATAAAATAGAACTGGAAGTAACTCATAAGATCTTTACATATTTCTTCCTCCTAAGTCAGTATCAAACGCACCAAAATCATCCTCACAGGCCTTTGTGTAACCCATTCATAAAAAACTCCAGTGATGAATACTGCACAACAGCTCTCTTCAGTCTATTCCAGCTCTTAGTTAGAAAATATTTCTCAATTTCTACAAATACCTTGTTGCAACGTTAGCTCATTACTTCTTGTCATTGGATGAAGGAAACAGATTATTTCCTTCCTCCTCAGGTCATGTTTTCTAGACCTCTGATCACTCTCCATGCTTTTCTCTACAACCTCTTCAGTCGGTCAGTACTTTGTTTGAAGAGCAATAACCAAACCAGGATACCAGATGTTCGGGGGGGGGGGGTGGGGGG
>NW_008795127.1:5851336-5871280 GCF_000699145.1 Aptenodytes forsteri | reverse complement strand
TTCAATAAAACATCCAGATTTTTTTTTTTTTCTGCAACTTTTGCTTAGCTAGCCAGTTTCTATCGTTCATTGCTCAGCTGATTATTCTTACTGAAGTGCAGTAATTTGCATTTGTCCTGCTTGAACTGCATCCTGTTTTTCAGACCAAATCACCAATTAACGAGATTGTTTTAGATCTTAAACCTCTCCTCCAAAGTGCTTGCAGATATGTCCCCATCCGTTTTCACTTTATGTAAAAGAATATGTCATCTTACACCATTCTGAGATGATCCTCCCTGGCTTCCTTTGCTTTAATAAGTATCATGCAAGAATTTTTCACTTCACCACACCAAGGTATTAGTTTCCAACACAATTCTGCATTTTGGGGGGCTTAATGCAGGTACTGTTGCAATTATTTTGCGTATTTTGGCTGCTAGGGTGCGGAATAACATGAAACCTTCAATCGATAACATTTAGCTATTTCATTAGAAAAATCCAAAATAGATAGAAATTCAGATTTGAATGTATTAAACACTTTCTTACAATTTCCAGCCAGAGGAAAATTTGGTTTTCCCCAGTATCATCTAGAACACACATCTGGATTTTCAAGCAGCAGAGTTACAGTGCAGAAAGAAAAGAAAGAGAAAGACAAAATTTATTGAATAATAAATCAAGTGTATATTGAAAGAGAAAGAGAACAAGAGCACAACAAAACCTTGTTTTAATTATCTAATATAAACATTTACATTTTGAATAAGGATTAATGGATTAAGCTACTTTAGCATGCAGGAAAAAACTGCTGTTTATGACCTAGTGTTAGACAACACTAAATGGCTTAATCTGGTTTTCTCTGAAGCTAAAGCTGTATTTAATAATGGATTTAAGAGGTATGTACAGAAGTTTCTTATTTAATTTTATTAGCACATGAACTATAAAAAATTTTGCTACACATGTATATGTATAACTTTTATAACTGGCATTTCCACTCCATTATTGCATGGACTTACTTTTTTTTTTTACAGAAAGGAAAAGTACCCTGTGCCAACAGAAAATGTTGTGAGATAGTCTTCCTAATATTGTGCTTGAATGCAGTAACTGGATTCCTAATGACAAAGTGATGATATGTGAACACCAATTAATACGCGAATTAGCAAACTCATGCTGAGAAAAACCAAAATACTTATAGGCCATAACCATATCCTGGGCTTCAGGCTATCTTCTCTCTGTATCTTATTGCTTCTTTGTGATACAGCACTCAGCAAATAAAAGGGCAATATAATTTCTGTGTTGTGTTTGACAGAAAATTTAGAAGTACTGTGTAATACTCCAGATATATTCTGTGGTGTAAAAGAGAATTATTGAAGTGTAACAGCTCAGAATTTTAAGACAAATAAGCAAGTTTTGTCAGCAGACTGGAACACTGCGTTTACCTTTGAGCTTTGTCTACATAATCCTTACATTTTATGCTGCATTTGTTGAATACAATGCCTTGCCATGAGTCAAACGATTAGTCTGAAAGAATTAGTTTGGAACTTGCATTGGTTTCAGCTAGACAGAATCAAAATTAGAACTCAGCTGCATAAACATGATCATAAATTTGGTTGTATTATACAAATGATTATTTTTATTTTTGTCGTGTAGTGCAGAAGTAGTATACTGTAAAACAGGTCACTCATGGCACAACAAAAACATAAAATAAAATGAATTGAGCAGAAATTTTTACAATACAAATAATGCTATTTTCCAAAAGAAAGAGATTTGAGAACATATACATACTCGATGTTTTATTTTAATTCTAGTAAAGCATAAGGAACTTCAGTATCTGGAAATCTACACAGGAAAGGTGGTCACTCAGGGGCCACTGCATTGTTCAGTTCTAAGGTTCAGACTTTAGTTTTCCAAATGATTTGTCCTGAATTTCAAGTTTTTTACCCTATACCAATTTACTAAGAAACTAAAAATGGACTGCATGTTTGTACTACACAAAGAGATTTTTGAGTTCTTGATTTCAGGGTTTTGGAGAGCAGAGATAAAGAAGTTTTAGTTAAAAGATGTGTAGTAAAAAAGCCGTGAAAATTCAAAAACATGATCTGGAAAAATGGCTTATTTTTTTCTGGAAAATGTAAAGCAAGTCTAATAAAGTTTAGAAGAAATAAACCCTTGTCCTTTATAATTTAGTGTTAATGAAATATAAGTAGCATCTGAATGCTCAGAAGGGCAAAAGCAGTAGTATTTGTAGGCACAGATGTTTAAGGAAAAACAGCCCAACACCTGTCATCAGACCACCTAATACAATTGAAAAAGTGGACAAATTTTTGGAAAGTATATAGTGGATTTTCTATACTATACCTTCTATATTATATAGTATTCACCAGTATATTCTGCCATGTAGAAGAATCTGTTAATTTATGCCCTTGGGCCATCCACAGGGACTGAACTGGGGACCTGCAGACACCACCTAGGTCTACCACTACAGTCTGAGCTTCAGAGCCAAGTCTCTGCAGCTTGAATCTGTAACAGCTTGACTGCACTCATCATTGACACGGACAAAACCTTGTAATACACATGAACCAACAGTTTATACTTGTAGGCTTGGTGCACTAGAAAATAATGACAGAGCAACCACTTCCGATTTTCAAGTTTTATGTACTCCAATTTCTTTCAAATGATTGAAAATTAGCTTTATTCTTACAGGTAAAAATCATAAGATTTATACATGGTATTTATTTTGGTTCTCAATCTCTTATTTATTTAACTTTATGAAGTATTACCCATATACCACAAAACAAAAAGGTCATTAAAGTAATCCTGTATGTTCCTTCAGACAAGAAATATAACCTGTATTTAGCTAAAGTCTAACAATAATTGTATAGCAAGGCACAGTAAGTCCTTATTTTTCAAACAAAAAAAAAATTGTCCCTTTTACTGAAAAGAAAATTATTTGTTTGTAAAAATAGAAAGAGAACCCCTTCACTTGTGCCCCTGATCATGCTGCTTTTCTTCAGATTAGTTCAATGGTCTAGATAATAACTGAATAATAAAATAACTACTGTGCATGATATTTTTAATTAGGGAATATATTACAACTCCTAAATTATATTTTCAGGCAGCAAATATAGTGCTCTGGATTTCTGCCTAGAATACTATTACCATTTGAAAATATTTTTTATTAGATTCTAGAAGGACAGGGGGGTTGATTTTCCAAATGAAAGATGCTATGTCTTTTTGACAAAGGAATGTCCTACAAATCTATTTTTTAAATCTTTGTGCAACTGAATTCTTTTGAAAAAGCAAGTTGGGCTTCACAACAAATGCAATCAAATTCAAGCCATGGTTGCCATTTGTATACTATACACATGCACCCCTGAAAGGTGCTATAGCACATAGACTCAGCTGATTTTGGGATGGCTACACTACTTTCAGCAATGTATCTCTTCTACAAAACCTTGGCCAAAATAAAAAGTGAGAAAATTAATTACTCTGCACGAACCTCCTAAAAAATCTGCAGCCCATTTGAAAATCTGCTTAGGCACTTGCAAACATTGCTTCATTTTGTTAATGTTTCAGTCGGAGGCTTTGAGATCACTCCGTTTTCCCAGATATTTAATGTCTTAAGGAACAATTGGATTATTCTCAATGTCACAGGTTTATTTCACCCATTTACCTTATTTACTCATATTAAGCTGGTAACATAAATTAGACTAAAGCATAATTTATGAATGGCTTAGGCATATCGTCTTGAAAGGCATTCAGTCTCAACCTGCAAACATCAAGGGAGTGACAATTCATCTCTTTCCTGGCAAGTTTACTCCAGCAGCTAATCACGCTCCCTTTCATAAATTCGTGTGCCTGATGGGGATATGTTTATGTTCATGCCCTGAGCACATATGCCCTTCTCCACTACACTGAAGTCCTTTAATATGCCGGTTACTCTGCATTCTATCAAGTCAAGTCTCATTTTTTTGTTTGTTTGTCAAATTAAACAGGTCAAGCTCATTAAGATTTTCACTGGGGGGTATTTTTCAAGATGCTCCTGTTTCAAGATACTTGAGCTAGTGCAGGTGTTAGAAGCAATGTTGTTCGATTATTTAGGACCACAAAAACAGCCACAGCAGATCAGACAAATAATGGGTCATCGTAGGAGGATGCTTGGGGACACCATATAAAGACAAGACATGTATTTAGGGATATTTTCTTCCATTTGCATTCCTGGAGAAGTGACGCTGATTATATATGTCCTCTCTTTTATTCAGTTACTGTTCATGAGAGGGTTTTTATGCTTAAAGGTTTTAAGAACCTTTGCTGAAGGTTCTCAGCAGGTGAGAACCTGCTGGTGAAATACTCATCAAAAGTATTTCACATGGGCACATTAGAGACCTTTGATAGCTGCCTCCAGTTGCCTTAGCCAGCATGGCACCTCATCAGATATAAACAGACCTTGAACAGCAACCTTCCCCGCGTTGTGGCTCTCCTCTGAATCACCCCGTCTTCCAGCACCTTTCTGCAGCTGTGGGCCTTGGAACAGCACATGGTGTCACTTCCACCCTACACCAACGTAACATCATCTAACTTATGCGTGGAGCTAATTGGGCTTGGGAAGCATTTCAAGTACAGTTAATTTCTCTTTAAATACATAGAAGGTGAAAACTGTGTGATAAATTACAATGGAATAACAGATGAATTTGCACATGGTTAGAAATACTTACGCAGGCTACTAATGATACTGCTGTCATCCAACAGTGTGGCTATTACAGAGCTGTTCAAAAACTTTCATACAATATTCCAGCACAATTATTTGGACAAGGGTGCATTACAATGCATAAATGATCTTTTTACATGTGAATAAAGACTTAGAGCTGGCTAGATTGTTTGGTTCCAACGTGGCTAAAATATAATTCTTTCATTCGCAGAAAGATTCCTATTGTGTTTCCCATAACTATGTGATACATTTTCAATGCTCTATGTGGCATCTGCATGCAGAGCACTCCTAAACAGTAATTGTTGGTATAATTCTCACACATAGCCTGTGTAAGTATCACAAGCATGGGTGGATTCACTTGCTGAACCAGAGCACATGTTTTCCTTGCTGGAAACTGAGGGAAAAAGGAGACATAAAATCTCTGTTCAGTGTATTACAGACTGCAAGTGGCTCAGTGCAAAGACAGAAAGAATATTTTTGATGACATGGCTGCAAAAGCTGTAATATTGCCCCTTATTTTTATGAATAGTCTACGTTTTCTTCCATCCATTGTAAGTACTGATGAGCTGTAAAATATATGCTTGTGCTTGATTTTTTGAGTTGAAGCTGAGCTGAAGCTTAATCTTCTGAGTTGAAGCTAGCAGCAAGGGAGAATACGTCCTCCATATATGCCAATTCCCCATCAACTTGTTAAAGAAGACTTGGCCACCTCCAAGCAGAGAGGGAAGATGCTTCAAGTTACCTGAGCCAGAGAAAGGCAACAAGAGGGACTGCCTTCCTTTACAGATACCATAAAGAGAAAATAATACAGCCCGAGACCTCACTGTTTTCAGCAGAGTTGCTTTTACAATGTAGAAGGGAAGGGTCTCTGAGTCAGAGCCAGCTGAAGAGGCATGGGAGCTGCACCACCGAGGGAGACTGCTGCAGCAGAGCCAGAGCTGCCCTCCAACGCCTCCCCTGGAACGTGGGTCGGTCTGTCCCTGGCACTGCTGCCGAGCAGGAGGTGGGTGTGAAACCAAGCCCTCTGCCTCTTCAGGAAAACACTGGCCGAGGAAAGAGTCAATCAAAAGATCCTCACCGTGATTAATTGCTACGGCAGTTACTAAAACTTAAAGTGTCCTTGCCCGTTATTCTCGAGACCTTTGAATTTTGACACCTGTTGTCTCTGTTGTTACGCTCTCAGCTACAAAATGCCCATTATCACGCACATGCACACTGCTGCAGTAATTAGACCCACACACTGCCCTGGTTCTATGCGTTGATTGAACTTCTGCTGCCATTAATGAGGGTGTGTAGTAAAGAAAGCCACTAGACAGCAACAAGGTCAATGAGCACAAATCTGGTATCTATCTCACCAGTCATGACGTAGGAAAATTTTTCCCACCTGCTTCTGTGAATATTTCTTCTGATGCAATCATGTCACAATACACGGCTCATATTTTCATGTCTTGAAAGTGAATATTAATCTGAAAATCTCAGAAACATTTTCCTCGTTTTAGTGAAATTAATGAGATTGTTCTGATGAGTGCTTACAAAATCAGATGCAAACCAACAGAGACTAATTCTACAGTAAAATACTTTTTAAAGCACTGTTGTCAAAAAGAACTTTAAAAACTAAAAATAAGAAAAATTATACAGGCCTATAAATCTGTACACACATATGGCTCTATATGTACATATATACACTTCTTAATACACATACTACTTAGGAAAGGGTTGAGGAATCAAACCAGTGGGAAATCAGATTTGCTGTAGATGTTGAGGAATTATACTTAGAGAAGAGCAGAATTCAAAGAGAAAGATGGCTTTGGTTCGGCTCATATAGTACACTATGCCAGCAAACTGGCCAGCAAAAATCTTTTTCTTCAGGATGTTTTTCAGAAAACCATTGAAAGGCCACAAAGCTAACTCAGAAGAGGTAAGGTAAAAAGGCAATAGAAAATAAAAATAAACAGAATCAAAGATCTTGTATTATCCTTATTATGTTCAGTTCTCTTTATCCATATCAGCTGTAAGCTATTGAAGGAAAGTGTTTTTCTGCTTATGTATTTGTAAAACAGCACATGATCTTCCCTTCTAATTGTGCAGATAAAGCAAGTATCTCACGCAGATCTTGCCTTTTTTAGAGAAGATAGGAAATAAAAGTCTTTCCCAGAAGCAAATTTTAAATTTCCTAAAAATGTGATGCAATGTATTAGCTTTAATGTCAATTTCTGTGCCAAAGAAGCCTCAGTGGTGGAGGGACCTGGGCAGAAAGCAGGCAAGGCAGCCACTGACTTATAGTTTCAAGAGCAATGCCCTTGATAAAAATACAACTTTCCTGAATTCATTGTGTTCTGAATGACACCTAAAATCAGGTTTGCTGTACTGCTTTCCAGGAGCCAATGGGTAACTATATTTTCTTCCATAAAGTTTCTTCTTCCACATGACTTAAAAGATGTAGAGCTATTTTCTTTCTGAGACTGATAGTCAAAGCAGATGTCTAGGAAATAACACTTTTCTTAATTTAACCTATGACCATGAACAGATATACCTTCTCTACTAGCCTATGTGGATATTTACTGACATAATAAATCGAATCATAGCATATTCAGAGCAAAAAGTGTAACAGAGTGTCAAGTGAAAGTGGATTGCTCCCTGCACCGTTGGCACTGGGTTCCATGAAACACAAATAAAGATCCACTTGGAGCTCGTAATAGGCATTTTAATTAAAAAAAAAAAAAGTTGTTAAGTTTCATGGATTTATTCCTTCACACAGCCTTGCCAAAATTGTTGGCACTTGGTCAGAAACACCCATTTAGTCATGATCCAGGGTAGTGCTCCCAAGAGCACTGAGATGGCTTTACTGACCTATCTGTATTTTGCTTTCCCCTGCACCCTTAGCCACTTTAAATGTTGCAGGCTATCAGTTCTGATAATGCAAAATGTAAAAATGGGAAAACGGGCCCACCTTCTAACCTCTCAGGCCGTAGTCAATGTATATTGACTGAGCTGACGTTTACATTTTCAATTCATCAACATCCCCCTATCACCAGACAGATAACCTGGTGAGAGAGGTGGTGTAACACAGGAAGCACAGAATTTTGAGCGGAAGGCTATTTCTCCGTGCCCTGCCCTTCCCCTAGAAACTCTCTTTCTCTACCCAATGACCAGCAACAAGCAGACCCATACCCTACAAAGAAATATGCATGTGCCTAAGTTCTTGAATAAGTGAACAAAAGAATTCAAGATCTCACAGGTTAGAAAGAAAAAACAAGGCTGTAATGTATGCAAACTGCATCTCTTGATGCATATTTTTAGGTGTATACTGATTGACTTGTCTCAGTGTTTAAAATTAAGTTGCCTTTAGGCAGTCAGGTCTCTTTCAAGAGCTACTGATAATGATATTATTAACCTTTGGTATTGAAATTCTGTTAGTAGCACCTGATTTATCCCAGTAAACAGCATTGCCATCTCATTCTCAGCCCTGGTCTGTGAAAATTTACAGCTTTGGGGTTTTACATTTGATTGGGGTTTTTTTCAGAAGAAGGTACCAATAAAAGCAAACTACCCATCAAACTGATCCTGATACAGACTGTTTATGAGGGATGCATTACAATTTTAACTCTCTTTTAAAAGGTATGGGTTTTTAAAGGTCTATTTTTTCCGGGGGGGGGTGTTATTTTAATTTGCTTTAGATTAAAACAGAATAAATTGAGCAGAAAGGTAATTCTTCCTCCTCCTGTCTCCTCTTCCCCTGAAAGGTTCACAGAAGGTATTTTTTTAATTAAAAACAGGGATTGTGTCTGTCATTAAGCTTAATTGTGATATGACTTGTACCAATATAAGATGAGGATTAATTTTACTGAAGTGTAATAACAATCACAAAGACATCCATATTAATCCCAATTCAACTTTTGGATATAGGCATCTCTCAGCTCACTACAAGATGAACAGCTGAATCCCATGTATGCTGGCTGAGGGCTCCAGTTCAGAAAGTCAATAAACAAGATTTCTTTGCCACATAGGAATATAGCATTTCCTTCTCTTTGTTCAAATCCCAGTTTTGTAACTAATTCTGAGCAGATGTTTAAGACATACCTTACTGACACTAAAATAAGGAGATGCCTGCTTCTTGAAAGGTGTGGTCTTGTTTACTTGCAGTTGACAAGGCATTTTACAGGAACACATTTTACTTTTTACAAGTTTCCAACAGCAGTAAACTTTAATCCCGCTGACAGCAGAAGTAATTGCTGTGTGCAGAATAAAATTGATTGTTTTAAAAGTTTAACACTGTTTTCTTCTTTCATGTTTTGTGCTCTAAGGTTACATTTAAATCTGTTTCAGATAAATTCTTTCTCAAAGAACAATTCTTTCTATGCTACTGGGGTAAAAATACATACGGGTGAACACCAAATCATTGCAAGATAAGGGAAACTGGGATTTTATCTGAAGTGGAAATCGGTATTTAACTTTCTGATGTAGAAAATATTCTTTTCATAGTGAAACTTTCACAAATTTTTTTTTAGTTTACAAGATCAGAAGAAAAAACAACATTTAGGCAACTTTACACCTCTTTATTTAAACCAGACATCTAACGATAATATTAAAAAGAGCACAAAACAAAACCGCCGTCATAACCTTCTGCAGCAAGCAGGCAATTTGTGTAAAATGTGTACCAGCCATCTGCCCTTATGCCACGATCCTTGGGCCAAATTCTGGAATAAAGTGAATAGTGGCAACTGAATGGCATACACACACTCTGAAAAATACTATATGCAGAAGGGGCACTTAACACTGTGGTTCCCCACTTCTGTTTTGTGAGTGGTGATCCAATTTAAGACACTCCGGCTACCGGCTGCCCACCACCAGCCCTCCAACAGACCTTACTACCTCTGCACTTCTGCAGATTCAGCTGTATTTTACTTTGGATCTTGGTTTAAAAGTGTTTGTGTTCCCTAAAATTAAAACTTATGGCACCTTATCATTGCTAGAAAAGTTAAGCACGGCTCAATCTGTGCATCTTGCTGGCTGGTCAGATAAGAGTGAGAGAAGAGCACAGAACTGTATTGCACTAACTTGGGTAAGACAGGAGAAGGCACCTTCATTTAGTTCACATTGTGCTACTGGCTTCTTCTAGTGGACTTGCATCTTGTCATCCCCTCCTGTTCCCTTCCTCTTCATGCTACTGACTTTATCTGGGGGGAGTTACGTGAAGATGCGGGAAGCATTTACATATCAATGCTACAGAATATTTTGGCATTGTGATAAATTATTAGAAAATCCATAATTTAAAATGTAAATGAGTCCTCTTATGCACATAGACAAAGATGTGATGATAAAGTCATAGATATTGCAATTTAAGTAGACTTCTGTTTTAAAGAAAAATCACAGCATCATCATAAGTTTATTTATTTTCTTAGTTTTAAGAGCAAACTTAAGCTATCTTCTCCACAGATAGAAACAAGATTGATACCTGTAATTGCTAGTCTCTGCAAGTACCATTAGCTCTTCATTAAAGGGTGAGGTAGCAAAAAAGTTATTTGACGTTATGAGAAACAGAACAGTACACCTGTTCAACAGAAAAGGACAGGTTTTCCCTAAAATAACATCCAATGAAAGCTAAGTGAAAGAGCTTTCCCCCAACCCTAGATTTAGGGGAAATCTGCAGTGTCCAGGAGCTCAAGTTTCAGTGCTATACTTAGATCAGAAAACAATAAAACACATAGCATACCAATTCAGTGGTAACATTCCACTGGGATAGTAAGACAGTATCTGTCTTAACTCCATCCAACTCATACTGACAATAGCAACATCAGCTGCTTTCATAGGTTCTCCGATTTTTCTGCTTCCACCACCTCCTATGCCAAAGCCAATGTCCAGAGACACGTTTCCTCAAATTTTCCGAGTAGTCATTTGAGTTTTCTAGCACCTAGAAAAATAAATTTCACCCTTTTTTTCTTTTCACGTGCCCGTAAATGTTGCACATGCCACACACATTGTTTACTGAATGGTAGTATCAGCAGAAAACTCTCGGTTATCCTATTTTTAAAGAATTAAAATACCTAGTGCTAAATATGTGAATAATTAGGATATCTCAGTGAGGAATCAGCATGAACAATAGTGCAGACAGCCATACAGCCATTTTGATTCAGTTTGCCACCAGTTCAGCACATGACCACTGTGCTGTCATTTGTTATTGCAACGCTCAGCCTTCCCTTTTGACTTGAAATCTTTACATTCCACTTGGCTACTCTAAAACTGCATTGGCAAGCTCTGTATGTCTATTAAAAAATAATAGCATTGTATTCCGATGCAACAGCATATGTCCAAAACTGAAATGAATTTTATTCAATATAATCTATAATTCTTGGCATATCAGGTGCTAGGCTTCAGCGCAGCTCTCCTAGGTGCTCCCACTTCGCTCTGCTCATCATGCTGTGGTTTGCTGCCTACTAGATACATTCATTCATTGATCAAGGCTTACGAAAGTCTAAGTTCAATAGGACAGACAGCACCTTGGCAAAGGGTGCCTTCTGGTTTATGCCTGTCAGCAGTATGATGGAAATTTTATCATGAGACACAGAGACACTACTCACATATCCATAATTTTATTAAGCAATAGCGCAAGTGGTCTCGGTAGACTGAGTAGATGACATATTTACATGAACAGTGAATATTATCTACCTCATCTAAATTAATACTGAACAAAATAAGGAGCTTAACTAGGTAGAGGTCTCTTCTGGGCAAATAGATCATTTTCCAATCACATACTCACTTGCACGTCACAATGAGTTGGGGGAGAAACAAAGGAAGGTATGAGATCAATTCTAAAAATAGTATCTCGCTCCCCTGAAAACAAGATACACTTACAGAAATGAGAATGTCAATGCCAATATTGGGGAAACAGCACACACTAACTTGTTAGTCTCTGAAGAATGATATTCTTTTGCCAACTTTTTGAGGAAAATCTAATAAAACATTGATGAAATTGAATAATAATTTTCCCTGCATGAAGATTAAGTGGGAACATGAGTCTACACGATAGACAGTTTTTGCATTCATCTCATGTCTGCCCAACTGCAGAAGTCACTGGGAAATGGCATGTAGAATATTTCTAAACTGCAGTACATCTGAAATAGTAGATGTCAATGTGAGTCCTACAGGACGTGACAGTCAATACCAGCTTGTTGCTAGCTATTTTTGCAACCGCCTATAAAGTTTGACACAGCTAGGCAGTCTTGTGTTAGGACTGAAACCTATTGTTTCAGAAGAAATAAAAGGGAAGATAATTATTACCAATATTTACATAACAGGTACTGTAGCCGAAGGCGTAATTATGCACAAGCCTGCGTGCTGGTACCTGTCTGAACCTCCAAAGGAAACTGAGTTTCTGACGAAGAGTCTAAGGTTAGAACTAAGGGTAGATGCCTTCGGTACCCCACAAACTGGAGTAACTCAGCTGAGTGATTTCTACAGAGTATTTGCCATCTGTTGGTGATGACTCAAGCAAAACAAAGCACAGATGGATCTTAGTCCCAATTTTCGCTTTTTTCTTTTTTGCCTGAACTCTTCTAAACTTCAGAGAGGATTAGGATTTTGTGTTGTTTTGGAGGAGTGTATTTTTATAGTGAGTGGCTCCTAGTTTGTACTTCCTCACAGCTAATTTTCGAACTATTGAAAGTAATAAATTATGCCATGAGTTTCAGCTTTAAGGCTAAGTAGTCTTCTTGGCAAAACTTCCATCTCTTTGTAATGCATTCTGAAGGCTCTCTGCCGTTTATTGGGGCATAGATCATTCAACTTCCTTCCTCACACATATATTACCTAGTGAATGGGATTTACAACAGCCAGCCTGCTCAGCAGGGAGACTCCTGAATTAGCCAAGACAAATTACCACAAAAAAAACTAAACAAAAACCCAAAAGATGCAGGCTGAAATCTCGCATATATCCTGAAGCCTTACAACTTTGACAGGAGTTTCTCTACTGGACTGAGATTCACATTCTTAAATGTTCTAGGACTATGATGACCAAGCAATCACTTTGAGTACAGAAAATTGGCTCAATCTTTTCTTCAAAACAGAAACAACCCCTCCAAGTTGTGTCACAATCATCTTTTATTGTTAAAAATATATGTAGTTTAAGCTAATAGTAAAAAATCCCATTAAAGGGAAGACCCAGGCATTTTTACCTTGTTTGGCCACTTACCAAGTGAAAGCCATCGGGGCCACTGTTGTGTGCTGAACTCCTGCTTGCAAAGAATTCATCGTTTGAGCACCCTCATTGGATCACAGTCCTCAGGAGAATTCGACATATCTGGTAGATGAATACCAATGCCCCTAAGCAGGATAAATCCTAAGATACTCCTCTCAGTCCAGATGGGAAATATGCAAGCAAATGCATTAGTCATTAGCGGGATGTGCCTAAGCAGCATTACTAGGAAAAACGGAGGCATCTGCAGACGCTCAGTGCCTGGGGGGTGAAGTGGGGTCTTTGCGCATTGCTTTCCAGGACTGAGCCTCTGTTGCACCGTAGGCCCCTTCCTTGTAGCAGCTCCTAAAGGAAATAGTGAATGTTACTGGAAAACACAGGACTTCAGGCTCTCATAATGAGCCTGTTAATGGCTTGCCTACTTCCAAAGCTACTTACAGCCAAACCACGTTTATGCCCCAGCCACAAGCGCAATCAGGAAAGCCAGAGAGTGGAGAGGGGGCTTCCCAGCCCTGACCCCCTCCCAGCACACAGCATGCAGGCTGGATGTGCGACGGCTAGGCACCTTTCTGCGTTCAGATTTAACACTCTTTCCAATATAAGGCTTTAAATTGAACGCGAGGTAAAACCCAGATTCTGAGGCTCAATTCAACTGACTCTCTTCCTCTTTATTATATGTAACTCCTGAAATTTTAGATTGCCTTTCAACTTTTGTCATCTCTGTTGATCTATGTGCAGAAACATACTAGCTTATAAAGCAGCAAAGGCTCGATTGATTTTTTACTTCTAGTTTTGATTGTTTTATGTATGTTGGTGATTCATTAAATGCAACTCTAAGTTGAGCAAATGTGAAACCTTCCTCTAACACAGTTAATTTACTTGTCTTCAACTAGTTAAAGGGCAGAGCCGTTTATGGAGTGCTTTGCACATGTGGACTAGCTTTAACTGGAAATAATGTAATTTAGTATTACTGAATAACTTCACTTGGAAGGAACTCTACCTGTAATTTCAGCGGTTTATGGCATTTTTTCTCAGCTGCAGGTCCCAACACACCACAATGCATCAACTACCAATGTACCTATCAGATAATTTTGCTATTTTAAGTTAACTTGATTTTCCATAAAGGTTTTCCTGAATTAAAAACTATACTGATTTTGAAGAGCTGTTGTGCCATGTACCCACTGAACCAGGGCAATTGCATTGCTTGTGTTCAATGTTAACAAAGTTAGCAAGTTTTTCCCCTTCAATCCAACTCAAAATACCTTATGAACAATTTTGAGTAGAAGAAGTCCTACATAACTGAGAAGTACAAGTATCATCAACACTGATCTTGAGGAGCGAAAATAGCAAAAATTCCTGTGGGGATCTGGTTCAACAATCTGCACTTTCTACCCTGATAGAGGTGATAAAGCCTAAAAAACTATGCAGACTCCGTAATGCTGTAACAATACATCTTCATACTCAGGATCATGGTACAAAGAACAATGCATTTAGAAAGCACAAATTCAAACTAATTGTTTTTTGTTTATGTGCTTTCATTAAATGTACACAATTGCCTTCTTACAAACTGGAAAGGAAGTGATTTTTCAGTAGTGATGGCCTCTGTTTACTAACATAATTTGTCTGTTCAAGAGTTGTAGGAGCAGGAAGGTGGAACCTATAAATTCCAGACCATGCTGCCCAGATGAGCTGAAGAGGACTGATAAAACAGAGAAATATGGCTAAAGGCCAGATTTTTATGCCTGAGGCATTCTACCGTTTGTGGCACTGATTTTTAGACATATCACTGATGTACTTCTGCTGATGTAACTGCACCGATTTAACAAAGTACTGCTAATTTAAAATTGCAGAAAGATACTCTGTCCTCATATAGTACTTCCCAAGCAGTGCAAATACACAGGAGTTAAATCACACAATCCTATTTAATGTGTTATCTAGAGGTATAAGAAGGGAGGTACAGACAGAACACTTTTTTTTTTAAGTTGTTGAACACCACAAGCTTGCTTTGACTTGCTTAGTACCTCTGTAAATCTGGCCTTGTGTGATTAGCTGCAGTAACACTGCTAACCGAGAATAAAGCCTCACATTTTGCGTCTCTCACTGCTGTGGCTTAGCCAACAGACATTCCTTCCTGTGACAAGGAACAAAACCCAGTGCTCCTGGATAGCAACCTCACAACATCTTTCTTCACAAAGAAGGGTTTTGTTGTGGAACAAAGAGTTAACATGTAATATCTTAGAACTAGCAAGGGATCTGATGGCTTAGTAGATAAATGTCATTCTTCATTCTTGGACTGTTAAGTAATTCTGGCTTTACAATGGCATTATACAGGGTGCAGCCAAAAGTACAACAGGACATTAAGTAGGTTTCTGTAAGCTCTTTAAGTGTACAGAGTATTTCAAAATAAAGACAATGGCATAACTTCTAAGCCATGTTCTCCAGGTTTCCTTCGAATGAAGAAAGAAGAAAATGAGAGTGTTTGCCCTATGGAGAGGCCCCTGGAACTTCCACGTCAAAGTCAGAAAAGAGGCTATTCGTAACTCACTGCACTTTTTTTTTTCGTATTTGGGTCCTTATGTTCATCCTTTGGAATGCTGGATCCTTAGAGGATGTAGAAACAACCATGCTGGACACGGATTTACAAAGTTTACATACGATAGCACAAGGCAAAATGATTTCACAGGAAAAGTCTCTTATGACATTTCTGCCATAATACCTTACAAACAATCTCGCTCATGGCCTAATGGGGAACCTGGGAAGGCAGTATCAATCTCCAAAAGGTTAAGGGACATACTAAGAAAGCATGACTGGGACTCCCAAGTATGTCTTCACATTAGACTGATTTATCCTTGAAAGGCTCTAGCATGAGTTATACATTGTCTCCAAGTCTTACATTCAGACCTATAGAAACAACTTACAGTAGCATCACACACTAACCTCTTCCATTTCAGGAAAAAAGAAATGTGTTGCCAACCTTTATGTAAATCTCTTACATGTATTTTTTTAAAGTACAGAATATGGTGGCAGAGGAAAACACAACAATATTTATCCCAAAAGCCATGGAGAACAGAAAGATAAAGTACTTTTTCCCTTTAACCAAGCCTTCAGATTTTGATGTATTTTCCATTTAAAGAGTGTTGAGCTTAGCAATGCTGTAATGTACAATGTCAAAAAGCTCGGCCACAGGTTAGTACTGTTTCTTGGTAGTGATAGTACAGGAATGATTTCTAAAGTGTATACTGAGAGCACTGCTATTGTCTTGACCTTTTTTCTGTGTCTGTTGAACAACTGTATCTTATGCATAGAATTCTCTTCAGCCTCCTGGACTACGTCTAGTCCTTAAACATATTGGGAGACAGAGAGGAAATCCCACAATAGGAACACAGAGAAAAGGAATTTGCATGTATATTACTTTAAAACCATTTCAGTTTGACCTTTCATGAAGAATGGTTTAAAGGCTGAATTCTGTGACTGTGAAGGCAAAGGTTAATTGTCATTATTGAGTATTGCTGATAGGGCCCTAGTAAACCATGATGGTTCCTTGGAGAGACGTAGGTAGAGAAGGGCAGGAGAGAGCAGGTTTTGCATTAAAAAGACCAATCCCCTAGTACCCACACTAAGATGTCCATGTCCCAAGCAGAGACACGAATAAATGAAGTAGACTTTCATAAGGATATGTTGAGTGTTATAGAGCACTATACTTTTCATTATGGAATGACTAACTTAAAACAGAAATATAACCACCTACCTAGTCTCATCAAAAGTCCTCCCACACCACACCAAGCACATGAGTTTCTCTGGCTCCTTCTTTAAAAAAAAAAAAAATTACAGAATTCCTCTGGGTATTAGTTCTCCTGTTAATTTATTAACAGTGATGTGACTTACATGTTTAAGACCACAAAACTACTCAATCAACCTCTTGTTTAAACTCTTGTGGTTTCCTTGTTTGAATTTAGCAAATACTTCATAAATTACATAAATCGCATTGGAAGACTATTCTCGCAAAATCTCGTCTGTGACCAGTTTCATGTGGATGTTAAGTAAGTATTTTTATTTCACCAAGAAATGTAAAACCGTATAAATATTTTCTCATCAGCTGAATAAAGAAATTCAGCTAATGTTTACAGGATGATTCAGTAATACTGTAGTGTTTAACATTTTTTGCATACTAAAAATGGTACTTTCAAGACACTTAAACACACTATTAAAAATTACATTGTGGGATTGTAATGAGAAATTCTCACTGAACCAGCAGCTTCAAGTAATAAGAAATGGTTTCCAGGATGTTTTTAATTCCATCATGCTAATAATCTCACTGTTATCATACATTCAATTACAAACCAACTTTCCTCCAGAAAAGTATCAGTGTTTTACAGACTACAAGGAATACTATCTCCTACTATCTAAGACCGTACACAAATTGTAGTTACTAAACAAACATAAGAGAAATGGTTGCGATATATGTTAAAGGAATTGTATGTCAAACGACTGGACAAATGTGAAGGACAAAATCTGTAACGGCCTATCCGGGGTCAATGAAAATCGCAAGTCAACAGCAGTCCAGCAAACACAAAGGCCTCTCCACCCTTCTTTGCCAACCAAACTCGGACAATTTCAAGTAATTAAATACAAATGCATCGACATAAATTTTGAGTACATTAAATGCAAAGTTTGTAAGTTAATTCGTTGTATTTTATACTCATATACAAATTACAAAGCCCTATAAAATACAGCCATACAGTTTCGTGTATGTTCAAAATGTAGGTATAGACAATCACATGTACTTTAGGTAACAGGAAGTGCTTCACGACACTAAACCCAAGACTACAGTGCAACTACGACAGAATTATTTAGTCTGTGTTTTCAGTACTACTCCTTTAAAACAAAAGCCCCACAGGCTTGTGAATTAAAAAATCAGAGGAAAGTTCATGTATGCAACTGAGACAGAAGATGAGACAGATCAAAGGAAAACCAGAACAGCTCAAAATCTCTGGAAGAGTAGTCTCTCTTTCCAGTACTGATCTGTTTCATCAGGAATTCGTGCATGGACTAGTAAGGGGAAGCACACCTAGCCTCATTAGCAGGTGTTGCACACATGATACTTGCTCTGTTTTTCACAAAATGACCTTTCAAAACGTATATTCATTATACATCATTATATATATAATTCAGAATTCATTACAATCAGTGCAATAAATAACACACAGATTTCAAATTATATTTAATGCCTGATCTGAGATTTATAAAAGCTTTATATATTGCATAGTATCTATTTCCAGTATCATTATTACACATTATCACTAGAGGCAGCACATTTGACTTGTAGTATTAGTAGGGAAGTTATCATTATTCTTTTTGACGCTTACTGGTATTCATTTGTCATAATGTAGGAAACCCAGTATCATGAAAGACAGTGTCCAGACTGTTTCCAAAATTCTTGTTAAGTTCTGCTATGACACACTGCTACCATGTTTGACATTCTTCACATGAGCCCCCCGTGCAGTACGATGTGGGAGAGAGCTCACTTGACACCTCAGGACCTACAGCTGCCTCCTAACTGTATGCCCCGACACCGTCCCTTTAGTCTGGCAAGGGACTGCGTTGGCCCAAGGGAGAAGGCGTGGAGCACTGAAATGACTCGAGCTCTCCTGAGACTAGCCAGAAATTGATGCAAGCTTTTCACGACTAAAGAGCAGTTTTGGAGCTGCTCTTTATCGTGCCCAACTACAGCAAGGTCACCAGCCTGCAACTGCTTTAGTCCCCGGGAGCTTTGCCCCCCTTGTATTCCTGCTGGTGGGAAAGTGGCTGGACGCTTCGCACTGCGGGAAAATCCGAAATTGCTGGTGCAAGACGTCCAGCTGCTTTGCATCACCGTTTGGCACAAAGAGTCCTGTTAGGGCGGGAAATTCCTCCCGGCTGCCGTGGGCGCAGGGCGCGGAGGTGCGGGGCTCACGGCCGGGCCCCTACCACCCCCTGCCGGTGACAGGGGCGGAGCAGCCCGCCGGCAGCCGCGCCGGGCAGCGCTCCCCGTCCCGCTCCGTGCGGCACCCTGCTCGCGTTTGAAATCGCTCCCCAGCAGCCACGCAGCAATAAAACACCTGGGAAAGCCAGGAAAAGCATTGTGCCAAAGTGGCTCGTCCCAGAGAGCGGCCCAGGTCCTGACAGGATCTACAGAAATGCCTCCTTCTGAAGCTCTTCTCATTCGTGCGAGGGGAAGAGATGAAAGTGCTGATGCTTAGGAGCGGTGCCACTTCTCGGCCACGCTGCTGTGCTCAAGGTCGCTCAGCCCGTACACGCTGCAACATTAGTCTTAATTGCAGCGCAGATGACTACGAGATTAATGGAAGCACCAGCCCTGCGCCTGGATGCCCCGCTCACAGCGGGACGTGCCTCTCAGGCTTTAAGGACAATTCTCGCAAAGCGCTGTCCCCTTTTAGCATAAACATATTTTCTTTAAAGACCCTTTAAAAATAAACCCTTGAAATGAAATTTTTCCCTCCCCTTAATTGGAAGGCTCGGCTCCTGTCTTTCCCACACCAGCTGTCTCCTGTAAATCTTGGAGAGGCCGAGGAAGGAGGGAGAGGGCTCCCCAGCTCAGGCAGGCAGCAGCGTTCGCAGCGTGGCAGTACTTGAAGCGCTGTGAAGATCAGCGGTTCTCAAGCAAGCAATTGTTTATTGCCTTCTCCGTCCTGCGCTTCCGTCACGCCAAATGCCCAAGCAGCGCTACAGTCCTGGTGTGCCCTTCCTTGGGGGATTTATAGCAGTTGCGAGCGAGACTGGGGGGTGAATCTATTTATTCATTGATGTCTTACAGACAGGTATGCTGAAGTACTTTGGGACCTGGCTTGTCAGAGGAGGAAAGGAGCCCACGGCAGCACTTCAGTGCTCACCAGAGTTTTATCTCCCCAGCGGAGAGCCCTCCTCAGTCGCGGGGAAGCCGGCGCCCTGAGTAGGTGTCCCGAGGATGGCTGTGCGTACGGCGGGGGAGGAAGGCTATCTTCCCCTTCGTCTCCCATCGCTTCCTTAGCCGTGCAGCTATACCTCCGCCACCCCCGCGGCGAGGTGTGTGCCCCCC
>NW_008795127.1:5845957-5850215 GCF_000699145.1 Aptenodytes forsteri | reverse complement strand
TAGTCTCTCAGTTTCCAGCCTAAACTCAGCCTTGTCCTCCAAACCCTGGCAGCTCCCCTCAGTCTCATTCTCCTCGATCACGCCTCCACCGGTTAAAATAAATAAATAAATAAATAAATAAATAAAATATTTCACTTTAAAAAAAAAAGAATTCCCTTAAGGACTAAAGCGACAGGTGATCCTTCTCTGGTGAAAGAGATTCGTGTCCTCTGGCAATGAAAGCAGGAGACAGGAAAAAAAAAATCCACTCAGTTTAAAGATTATTTTTTCTTCTGCAATAAGCTCAGAAACCGGCGAATCGCTGCATCCCCAGAAAAAATCCTGCTTCCCTGGACAGCATCATGCAGCAAATTTCAAGCAAATGTGTTCAAACTGAAGAGAATAGTTCGTGATGAAAGCCTTTCTCCGTCATGCCTACTCCGGTAGCTAATTTAGCACCCTGTGAGCTCAAGACATTAGCGATGAACAGTTTCGCTGGCAAGATAACAAAATCCCCCAAGTCCTGCACAGACTCAAAAAATGTTTTGCAGCTAAAGGTATTCTCTCAATAAGAGTTAAAAAAAAAAAAAAGACAAGAAAGTCTGAAGGGGATGGTCTTCTTTGAAGGTTATGCTAAAAGAGTTGGGAGGAAAACAGGAGGTGGATCTCTTGCAGAAGAGAGAGGAGAGGAAGGGAGAGCGGGAGAGGGAGAGCGATTTCCCCCTTCGTTCCTGTTTTACTGTCCTTCAGTGCCAGGTGACTGACTTCCCGCCTCTCGCCTCACGGGGGGGCGCGCACGGCCCCCACCCGCGCACCCCTCCGCGGCGCCCCGGCCCCGGCCACCCTCCCTCGCCAAATGGCTCCTCTAGCCCCACGTGTCTTGAATAATAGCCACACGCACCAGTTTAAGAAACCGTTACTGCCTTGTATCGCTCTCCCTATTAAAAAGAAAACAACAAACGTATATTTATATCTGCAGGTGTGTCTAAACTAATAAGGTGATGGGAAACTTCTCCCACGTGTCTTGAATAATAGCCACACGCACCAGTTTAAGAAACCGTTACTGCCTCATGTATCGCTCCCTATTAAAAAGAAAACAACAAACGTATATTTATATCTGCAGGTGTGTCTAAACTAATAAGGTGATGGGAAACTTCTCAGTCTTTGGCTTGAGGTGCACAGTGTTTATTCGGCTGTTGAGTGTATCATTAACGTGCTGCAGCTTTGGGGGAGCAGCATTTCTGACGGCACATGGATTAAGTCCGAGTCTCTCTCAGGATGTTACTTTACTGATCTCCTTTTCCAAAAGATTCGCTGTCTTGTGGCTCTCGCATCGCTCCAAAGAGAAGCAAAATTAGATTTTAAAATTCAAATTCCTCCCCACCAAGATCTTGATTTTATCACGGTCCTTTATCGTAAATCTGTCACTTGCCGTTTTGGAGAACAAGGCTGTGACTTTTGGTTTCCTGCTATCAGTCTTTTGGGGACCTTATTTATTAACTCCATGAATGGCAAATTCAGAACTATCATTTTCTAGTACTATCACCTCCTTTCTACAGTACTTTAAATAGAATTGGTATTCCTGATAATTCGACATAAGTAGACAGATCTAATAGCTCAAAGTGCACACTCTGTTTCCAGTTCAATATAGATTTGTTTTCCGCTTCCAACACTTCAAGGTTAACATAAACTTAAGCCCTGGGTGATGGCCAGTGATAGCCATTTCTGAAGACCAAATATAGCCCTCATCTTCTGGAAAACTCTACAGATGCAAGGCAGACACAGGCAAATGACATTTCTTCTCTTAGCACAAATTGTACATGACTTCCAGGTTCATTGTGAATGCACTGTAAATATCATTATTATCATTAATCTAGAACTGCAATTTGTAAAGATTAAAGACTTAAGTCTGGTGTTCCCGTGTGAGCCAACAGACTCATGTCCAAATAAAAGACTGCCAAAGTGGACACTAAATCAAGCTGCTGAAGGACCTATAGAAATCTAAGAGTGTTTTTCCCTGACAGAAAAATACCACCCTACCCCATCCACCCCCCAAATAAAAAACCTCAAGAGACTTCTGTAAGAGACCATGCTGAAGGAAAACCTCTCTTAGAAGGCACTTCTAAGCCTCCCCAAATGTGTCAATATGCAGTCCTGGGAAGAGGAGAGGACTGCCCCAGTGTGTGACACCAACCAGGGGACATTGTATGAGAGCACCTTGGTGCCCTGGCTGGTGCCACCGGACAACCAGAAGACCCCTGAGCTTCTCCATACATCCACACCTGTTTGCATGGTGCTTAGTAGACCAACAAGTAGCTGCATAAAATGCAGCTTTATAAAAACAGAGGGCCTGCAGCACTGTGACCTTCTGCTGCCTTGTTGCTGCCACACTGCAGACTTTCTTGGATGGGGCACTCCTCAGTTTGTTTTCATATTGGCACAAAATGTGTGAGGATGTGATACATTTGAGAATCCTCTGCTGAACTTGGTTGATATTGGTCAAGTGTTCAGGGAAGAGACAAGGTAAATTGACAGCACAATCATACAAGCCTAATTTCCTTAGAAAACAAGGCAAAACAAATTGATTTTCTCAGTCGCTTGAATAATACTTTAAAATACGTTTCACTCTTCAAAGGTAATATACCCTAACAAGTGACTTTAAAAGTGTTTTTTGTTGCTAAGGCAGGCACTCCAAAGTTAATTAATACCAAACTTCTAGTTGCTTCAAATATCTTAGTTTTTTATCTTGTGTATAATCTGTAAGACATCTCTTTTCTCATTGCAGGGCCCTCATTCAGAAGACAGGGCTGACATTTTCATCCTCATTATTCATGTATGGCCTTATGTCTTAGTTGTTGCATACAGTGTGGAATTATTATTTTCCTTAAAGAGGGCTTTCCATTTCGTTCAGCTCTGTTAACAACTGTATTCTGCGTAAGTGTCAACACAAAATTTTACTATAAGGGTAGATATTATCATTACCATTAATACAGGGGAAAACTGAAACCAAGCCAAGAGGATCCAAAGAGGAACCAGCAAATCTTTAAGCAAATCAGAGTCTGAGCTCTGAAAATGAGCCCTGAGCCTGGTGCTTGCAAATGAGTGTCTGGAAATGAAGAACACAAAGCAAGCAGTAGTCTGCAAAGTCATCAAGCAGTGACTTTGGCCTTAGGCCCTTTGTTCAGCAGGTCAACATGTGGTACACCAATGAAAGAATTCTTGTTATTTTGCGTAAATCCAACTGCCTTAGCTACTATATCACCTTTATTCATGTATTCATCTGCTTCATTCATCTGCTAAGCCTTCCAGCTTTTTTTTTCCCCCCTCTAACAAACCACTATGCAAAAGTCATTCATTGCCTAGTCGTATGTCTTTCCTGTACCCCAGTCTTCCTGTCAGGCATTCCTGACATAAGCATAATTAAGGATTATATGTAGGATATAATTAAAGATTGTATTGTCAGGATATAATTAAAGACTGTATGAGAGGAGAATCCTGGAAGAATAAGCATCCTTAAAAACTGAGTGTTTAACTTTGAAGTACTTGACTTAGGTTAAGGTCAAGTTTAGGTTATTTTTTGGTATTTAGTCTTCTAGGTTGTTGGGGTTTTTCTTCCTTTTATTAAGGCTAAAAAGACTTGCTTTCCGCAGATCCTTTGTTGTACGATTTTGTAGCGGAGTTGACTCTGAAGTACAAAAGCAGGATAGAGAACATATGCAGGACTTCGCAATGGTCACCCAGGTCAGAGCAGAATTTTACCCAATCTGGAAAAGTTGCCTCCTGGACTTAAAAAAATTAAATTCTGCAGTCATTTAAGACTGCATGCAAACAACAGGGGAGCATATTTTCCTAAATAAAGTCTGCAAAAACATTTTTATAAACATAAGGTATTAGCAAGCTAATGTAGGGATTGCGGCCAACTCCCCCTGTGATACATCCAAATAGTAAGCAAGTGCAGTTCAAACCTCTGCTGGGAGCAGTGAAAAGGTACAGCTTTTCAGCAACAAATCATGCTTTTTAAACAGGCACAGTAGTTCCAGTGCTAGATAGCTGTCGTGGTTTAACCCCAGTTGGCAACTAAGCACCACACAGCTGCTCACTCACCCTCCCAACCCCTGGTGGGATGGGGGAGAGAATCGGAAGACCAAAAGTGAGAAAATTCGTGGGCTGAGATAAGAACAGTTTAATACTTGAAATATAATAATAATAATTTGCAATGAAAAGTAAAACAACAAGAGAGAGAGGAACAAAACCGGGGGGGGGGGGGGGTGATGGAACT
>NW_008795127.1:5841029-5844947 GCF_000699145.1 Aptenodytes forsteri | reverse complement strand
ATGGTATGGAATATCCCTTTGGCCAGTTTGGGTCAGCTGTCCCGGCTGTGCTCCCTCCCAGCTTCTTGTGCACCTCCTTGCCGGCAGAGTATGGGAAGCTGAAAAGTCCTTGACTTAGTATAAACACTGCGTAGCAACAGATGAAACATCAGTGTGTTATCACATTATTCTCATGCTAAATCCAAAACACAGCACTGTACCAGCTACTAGGAAGAAAATTAACTCTATCCCAGCCAAAACCAGGACAATAGCTATCATTTCTTTATCTTTCCAGAGATGCAGAGACGGGCGTATGTCCCAAACAACATGGCACAGAGTGCTTTGTCGTCTCATCAGCACATTGATCTCGTCTTTGAAAAAGACTTTTTCTCAGATTGAGGAGTTTCCAAGATAGGGTTGCCTAGAAGACCTTCTTGGGTGGGTTTGTATTCTCTAGGCACAGATAATTTACTAGGTTGCTTTAGGCTCTTGGTATAGCCCGTGCAGGAAGATAAACACTTCCAAAGGGTGACGTATTTCATAAAGGTCTGAATCATCTCTGGAAGTGACTGTTTCCTTCTGACTGTACAGGAAGTTCCTGAAGTTAGATGGCTGAATCTGAGACCACATGCTCAGTAACTTAATACAGATACGATTGAACTCAAGCCAGAGTTACACATATGTATCTGAAAAAAGATGTCAATCATAGTGAAACCATGGAAAATGATGGAATCTTTCATAGTGAAGCCACAGGTGTTATGCTCTCTCGTTTCTCATCCTTTTAAAATACAGAGGACAATTTTCCTAACGTACTGTTAGTAAGAAGGGAAGAATAATTCAAAAGCCAATACATCTCTTTTGATATATTTCATAGGTATTTTCCATTCTAAAAAAACCCTCAAACCCACAAACCCAACATTTAAGGCTAGGCATACAGACTTCAGCATCAAATATGAGTACTAATATAGTTCTTAAACAGAATGTCTACATTTTTCCCAAGCTGTAAGGGAAACCTGTATACCTAAAAATGTCTTTTATACTGCTCCACAATGTGTAATTTTATTTTTTTTTAAATAGTTAATGTCAGGCTAACATAGGTATATGTATGTTACATTATAATTATCTCTTAGTAAGAGTATTCTGAGTAACGCAAAATTGCAGACCTTTGGGCTGAAGTCAATAAAATACCAATCTATCTTCCATGCTTCAGAACCCATCACAAACCAGAAAGAATTTTCCTTGGCCTAGCAAAGGCTTCTAAGGTGCAGAGGGGCCCACAAGCCTTTGTTGTGCCCTGGGGCTTATGAAAGCTAAGCACAAGGAAGAACCATAAGACTATAAGAAGAAAAACAGAGCAGAGAGCAAATAAATATGTTTCCCATGAGCTGTTACATTTAGCTTTATCATGTGAGCAAATAAATGTGCTGGCAACGAAAATGTCTAAGACTCATCCCAATCATTCTTCTATTCACTGCAGAAGTATTTTTATATTGAACAAAAAAATGGCATATTTAAAGTTATATTGTGGATGATGCTCTCAGTTTGCATTGACTTGGAATTACTATGATCACGAATACAAATGCATACAGTTGCAGCACTATACTGTATGTTGGTCTCTAACTTGTGGGTCATGTAATTTTTTCTAGGCCACCTTTCTATGTCATCCTAGAAAAGTCTACAGATCTTTGAGATGTACAAATGAAATCTGAAGGCAAATAGGAAAGCTGGAGAAATAAAGGCAATATTTAGATTGAATTAATAAGAAGAAAGTCTTAAGAGATGTTCAGGTGCTGCCTTCCCAAAACTTTTGGACTTGCCTTTCTCATCACTCCACTCAATCCAAATAACTCTTCCCCTTTTTCTCCACCTCTATGCTGTTTCTTTCTTATTTTCCAAAGACTCTACCACTAACTACTTGCAAAGTTACATGTGAAGACTCCAGTATAAGGCCTATTTGAAAGCTAATACAGCGGAAGTAGTTCTTAACTTTCTAATACAACTATTTTAGACTGTGTTCATTCTTAGGAGTTGAGATTCAAATACCGCCTATCAAACTTACAGTTCCCTGACGTGTTAGAAATTGTACAGTAAAAATAGTACTTGTTGGAACAATTCATTATAATGCCTAATTTGCCAATTAAATTAACACACAGTAAGCAATATGATATTCAGAGAAAATGCAAGCTGATGACAGTACGAAATTCATTTTTTTAGTAAGGGCAAAAATAAGGTAGCATTCAACATGAAAAGACACATTTTCTACCAAATTGCTCCAAGAGATCAAATTTATGCACAGAATAGTCCAACTGAGAGATGACATAGTTAGGAGTACTACTTTTGCTCTGCCAGTGACCTGCTCTGTGACCTTATGCAATTCAATAACTCACTTCCCTTATTGCTTCAGTTTCCACAACTGTAAGATGAAGGAAATTATACTTATCCATCTGTGTAAGTTTATGAATGAAAGAGTCTGCAAAGTATTACTGTCTAGTAATCCAAATTGCAGCCTACCAGTTTGGATATTCAAAAAAGAAACACTGTTCACACTTCCAGTTCAACAAAGTACAACATTTCTATAGCTCAAAGAATTTAAGGTATTCTAATAATGCATAATTCTTTTTAATGCATATGGATTCCTGAATAACTAAGCTTCGTAGCAAAATTATTTACTGATCTCTAGCAAGTAATGTGAGCATTTTAATGAGTAAATATGCAAATAGATAATTAGGTTGAAAAATCTGTAAACCTTTAGCTATAATTAAAATAAATGTTATGAATCAGGAAAAAAATTCCCACTTCATGTAGGGAAAAACATTCATTTTCTAGTGCACTGCTTAGAGAAGTTGGTCATTTCCATAGGAAAGAAATCATTTCAGAGTATGTTCAGTTTCATCAGGAGGTAAATGCTTTTTACAACAATGGTATTTAGACTGTAAGCTCTTGAGGACAGAGACCTTTTCTTTTTAATATCTAGAAAGTGCCATGCAAAGATACATGTATACATTAATATTTAATACACAAATATTAATAATACCTCTGAGTGAGGAGCATACTTTCTCACAAAATCATGTTAGATTACAGCTCTGAATGTAAATATAACAGTCTTACAATTGTAACTAGAGCTATTCCAAAATAATACCAAGAAATACCCAAGTCCTGTGTGTTTGCAATCTGTACATATTTGTAAGTCAGATTTCTGAGAGTATGGGATTTGTGTGGTTTTCAGATTGTGTGTTTTTGTATGTCTGCATGGACATCTCTCTGAGCCCCATTAGTAACCTTTGAACCTAATGACCAACTTCAACCTGCATTAATAGAGGTCTTAAATAGGTCCCACCTATTTGTGAAAGTAAACATCTTTAAACAGGAGAGAACAAAGACCGTGCTAATACATTCACTGAAGGGACAACTGCAGGGTAAAGACAGTGTACCTTACTAGGTATCCAAAAATCTGCAGGAAAATGGTAAGTTTAAAAAGCTTTAATCATAAATATGTATTTATCAGACACGAGAGCAGTCCTTACTCAGCCAAGCTTTGCACACCTTGCTGATCCTCTCATGTCTAGCAATGAACAGTCTTTGATAAAAAGCTTTTTTTGCAGTTATGTTTATCTCCCCAGTGGATTCTCTGCTGTCTAATTAGGGGTGAGCTCATGTTGCAACCTTAGTATAATTCAGTTAAAATGTCGATCAACCATAAGACAAATCTAATGGAAACCAGGCGTTGTTAGGTGCAGTGCTCAGACAACTTCTTGCTACACAATTTTTAAATGATATTGCTATACTTACTACATTTATATATTAAATTCCCATTATATAGTCTTTAAATACACATATATGCTATTATATCTATTTTAATACTTTCAGCAGGCCTACTTGTATCAATACAGCTTGTAAACAATAGCATGTCAATTGTATTAGAGAATGTATGAATCTGGT
>NW_008795127.1:5840576-5840990 GCF_000699145.1 Aptenodytes forsteri | reverse complement strand
AGAATTTATGAATCTGTTTCTGTTTCTTATTACAAAAAAAAAAAGAAAAAAAAGAAGCATTTCTGTTGCTGGACTGAATGCAGCTGGCTACATCCTGTAGTCCTGTCAAATGGCAGACGCAGCCTGGAGTTCCCATATGAAAAGCACATAGCTCATTTATTTTTGTATATATTAGGTTATGGGTCTAAGTTACTGCTGGATGTGTATTCCAGCACAGTGCTGGAACTTAGTACTTGAACTTTGGGTTTGCTGAAATGGTGTAATCACAGAATCACATTGTATTGGGTTTGCGTGGCCAGGTTTTGGTAGTGGGGGCACTACAGGGGTGGCTTCTGTCAGAAGCTACTAGAAGCTTCCCCCATGTCCGATAAAGCCAATGCCAGCCGGCTCCAAGACAGACCCGCCGCTGGCCCA
>NW_008795127.1:5817295-5840372 GCF_000699145.1 Aptenodytes forsteri | reverse complement strand
CCCCTGCAGCCCATGGAGGTTAACAGCGGAGCAAATATCCACACTGCAGCCCGTGGAGGACCCCACAATGGAGCAGTTGGATGCACCCAAAAGAGGCTGTGACCCCATGGAGCGCCCGCACTGGAGCAGGCTCCTGGCAGGACCTGTGGCGAGAGAAGAGCCCACGCTGGAGCAGGTCTGCTGGAAGGACCTGTGACCCTGTGGAAAGGACCCACGCTGGAGCAGTTTGTGAAGAACTGCAGCCCATGGGAAGGACTCACATTGGAGAAGTTAATGGAGGACTGTCTCCCATGGGAGGGAACCCATGCTGGAGCGGGGAAAGAGAGTGAGGAGGAAGGAGTGGCAAAGACAACGTGTGATGAACTGACCACAACCCCCATTCCCTGTCCCTCTGCGCCACTTGGGGGGAGGAGGTAGAGAAATCGGGGGTAAAGTTGAGCCTGGGAAGAAGGGAGGGGTGGGGGGAAGGTGTTTTTAAGATGTGGTTTTATTTCTCATTATCCTACTCTGATTTTGATTGGCAATAAATTAAATTAATTTCCCTGAGTCAAGTCTGTTTTGCCTGTGACAGTAATTGGTGAGTGATGTCTCCCTGTCCTTATCTCAACCCATGAGCCTTTTGTTATATTTTCTTGCCCTTGTCCAGTTGAGGAGGGGGAGTGATAGAGTGGCTTGGTGGGCACCTGGCATCCAGGGCATTTTCTATTCCTTTATGTACAGAATAAGGTACAGAACAAAAATTCTTATATACATCACAGACAGCATTTAAAAAAAAATTAACTGTAGGAACACACCATTACTTCTGCTCAAACTTACCTTGCATTTGGGGAAAAGTGCAGAAGCACTGTGCGTAACTGGCACAATGCACCACTTTTTGGAAGACAGTATCCCTAAGGAACAACAGTTCATCATGGAGGCTGCTGCTAGCCCTTCCAATGCATAAATTATTCCTCTTTTCAGTGCTGTGCATATCTGAGGACATAATCAAGTCTTAGTGCTGGAGGGAGATACTTTTTGTTCTAAGAAATTAAGTCTGGAAAGAAGCCATTTTGCTTAATCTCTGTGAGGCATTACTCTTAATTTTCATAAGGAAATGCTCTGCAGTTTCACCATTCCTTTCAGGTTCATGCACACACTGAGAATTTCTTGAACACCTCGAGACAGATGAAGGTTCCCATACTCATCTCCATATCTGACTAATGTTCAGTAAACCTGCAACAAACGACAAGTGGGTTGTTCTGAACTAAAAGTTCACTGCGGACTCTGTTTCTTCAGGCCACCAGCTCAAATCCAACCTAGTCCTAATAAATTACTACTGATGACTGTTTAGAGAGGTATGTGGCATGCACTAATAAGCACATAACAACTACAAAACTGAACATTACCACCCACTACTGGCATATATCTATAACTGCACAGAAGAGGATGCTTTCCCAGAAAAGCGACATATACAAGTTACGACTGAGTAGCACAGTCCATTTCACACCTTCTCCCTTTTGTACTCAAATGATATAAAACCTTAATGATCGAAAGATCTGTCTTAAAGATAAACTAAAGGCAAATAAGATGCCAGGACAGTTCAGGAGCACTTAATATATAGCAACTCTAATAGCACTCTGAAATTTGTTCACAGCGCATATAAGTTTTAGAGGTTCAGGGTTTGAATGGGTTGAACTAAGAGGCAGAAATAAAGGAATTTTAGGTGGCAGAAAGAGTGAAACTACAATGTCTTTGTGCACATTAAGAACTTTCTCCATAATTGTCAAGGCAGCACTTTCCACAAATGGAGAAAGGCTTATTTTTTAGGCTATTTTTAATACTTAGTGTGTTCTTTCCCATCCAATAAAAGGAAAATCAGATAGTCAATATTGCTGATGATAAAAATAAGGGGTTTATGACTGAAGATGAAACGTGATGAGTTAACCTTTTCAAGAAGGCTATGTTTAAATAAATTATTAGCATCTGTTCTTTTATCTGCGTTTTATGAGCCATTCATTCAGCTCCTAATATAGAGAGTGTGTGCATAGGGTTATCTCTGACAGCAAAGATTGATAGCAGTAGTCGTTCATTTTTTAAAGAAAACAGTACAAGCTTGATAGTGAAAGTTAAATCCAGGAATGACAGAATATTAACTGTGCTACTAACTTCTCTACTGCTGCTAATATTTTTCCATAATCCTAGCCTACTTTTTCTCACTTCTTTTCCAAGGGATTAATCCTGCCTCTTTGTGTGAGAAATGTTGGCAGTGGCTAGGATTTGCAAGAAACAAAATTGTGAGACATTTCCAAAGGAAGGTTTTGTTCTAAGGGACGAAAGTTCAAAAAACAACCACTGAACAAAACCCTTTTTCAAAGCAAGATGTGCAGTTGTCTAAACTGTGTATCTAAATGACCCGTTTACAGATTTTTTACATCCTTCTCTACACTCTTTTTTTTGCTACTCCTTTTCATTGCATCATATTTAAATTAAGGGCTCTAAATCCAAAGAATATATTTTTCCATTTTTTAGAACAACTAAATAAACTAATAATAATAATAATAATAGTAGTAATACATCAGTGCTCTGAAATATTCTCTGACTTTATGCAAGTTTATATACTGAAACGTGTTACGAGCAAATGCGAAATGATCCTCTTTGATATTTATATGACACAAATACATGGCACCTTCAGGAGTTCCTGCATCTGAAACACTAAAGGCGCTCACTGGAACTACGTTAAATATTTCTACCCACGTCAGTAGTTCCAGCTGTTTTGCTCTGAAACGTTGGCCTTCTTGAGGGATGTAAGAGCAGCATCCAGCCTGTCTTTTACCTGCACCCCACCAGGTGGCCAGCCAGCAGAGCCTGAGCGGCCTAACATCTTTTATTTTTCCTGTTAGCACCAGTAGAATGTGCCGTTCAATAAGTCCAGTTGAAGATAAAAGTTAATCATCTAAAGACAGCCCATATGAAGATAATTTGCTTATCTTTTTTCATGTAACTACAGATGGAGCAAAAATGTATAAGGAAGTTATTTTTATGTAAAATATGCATATGTCTTCTGGAGCAATGCCTATGAACATGCAGTCTCACATATAGCTAGGATTCCTAGGCACAAACTGATGATGAAAACATGCTTATGCTTAAATTGGTGAGGAATGAGTAAAGTACAGAGATGTCCACTAGGAACAAGAAAAGGTAATATTCTGCTAATTGTTGCAGTTTAAGAAACAAAACCAGAAACCAACAACTTCTTTAGATATATGTTGATTGGCACTGAGACCATGAAGAGATCTTTGCACATATTTATGTCCACTTCCTACTGACTCTTAACTTTAAAACAAACAGCTAAAAATATTAAGATTCTGACTATTATGAAAATTCATTTTTACTCTTTGCAAAATATACTATCTCTGTCAATAGGTTAAAATTATAATTATGTGAGATGGAACTAAAACGTGAGAAAACAGTTCTTTTTCAGGGTGTCTTTTTCTATTTCAAGGCAGAAATAATAAAAAAAAGGTTATTTTGTATCATTACTATTTTTCAATATTTGAGGCAGTACTTTTCTAACAATTGTCAGATATCAGATGAAAATCAAAACACTCATGTCAGAAAAAAACACAAGAGCATTTTATTTATGTTCTGTTATACTTCATTCCTCTTCCCAGATTTCAATATTTTTGCAAATGTATCTCTATGTTAGATGACTAAGCTATTGAGTTACTCATAACAATTCACAGTGAGTCAGCATATATGATTTCCAACCTGTTCTATATATTATAACTTGGAATCTAGATTTAAGCTCACACAGGACAAAAGGCAGAAGAACAGCAGTTTGAATTGCACAGTTCTTTTCTGAGATGTTATATCCATTTGGCTGTTTTCATGATAGACAGGTAAGATAAGTCCTCCTGAATGGGGATACCCAGGTAGCATGTGCCACCAGAACCTTCTTTACACTGCTGCTGCCCCATCTTTCAGTTATTTCTACCTATTATCACATCAGAAACCTGGCAGCAGACTTGTAGGGTAGAAGTCCAGCTTTAAAATAAAATGGAAGAAAAAGAAATGTTCAGACCACTATCTTGTTTGATTCTTGCTAAAAGTGGGAATATTTCCAATTTTCAGGGTCCTTTCACAAGATGAAGGAAAGAAAGCAGCAGAAGCATAGCAGTGCCAAATTACAAAGAACTGGCTGTACAGGCGATCCGATTCTTCACTCCCTCTCTGCAGCTGAGAGGTTGTGCCATCTGCCCTTTCAGGCTACTTGGAGCGCTGTGCCGCTCACGAAGACTCATATTCGGAGCCCTCTTTTATCAGGCCAGATGCAAACCAGCACTATACGGGCAAATGTGCCAACTTCCAATATATTGGGCATTCCAGGATGAAAAGCTGCCCCTCTTTTACAGAGCATATGGTTTTTTAATTTTCCACTGGAAAAAACCACTATACGGGCAAATGTGCCAACTTCCAAATATTGGGCATTGCAGGATGAAAAGCTGCCCCTCTTTTATGGAGCATGTAGTTTTTTAATTTTCCACTGGAAAAAAAGAAACACAAAACAACCTTTCTGCTGGGTCACTGAAGGATTATGTGACCACGGCTGTCATCCCTAGTGGACTAGTCCACCATCTCAGACCACAGATACTTGTTCTTAATGAAAATTTAAGCATCTTTATATGAAGTGGGTAAAGAGGGCAGTGCCTTGAATGGGATGGAGTGAAATGGCAGCAATGCACTTACGGGAGGGCGCAGGGCACTGCCAGTGTATAATGCTTCTCTCAAACAGCGTGGAAGGTTGTGTAGTTACTCCTGATCAACAAACTTGTTTCATTTTGATTGGAGTAAACAATGATTAAAGCCTGACAATGTATTGAGAAAATAAGGATATTTTTAAGATCTCCACTTTTACTGTATGTTGAATATTAAAGAAGTTTCTGAAGGAACTATGATGGGGAGCACAATTGGATGTGGCTTTAAAGTGACTAACTGCAAAATTGAATGATTGTCAGAGGGATACCTTATTATGCTTTTGTTGAAGTAAACTGTGTGTTTGCTGGCGTCCAAGATGCTAACTGATTTAATTGCCTCCTCCGGATGCCCTCTCCCCTGCAGGAGACCCTTGCAAGGGAGCAATACCATCTCCTACACCTCCAGCTGGTAGAGGGGTGTTGGCCCTCACTCCTGCATTTTGGTATTCTGGGAAATGTAGTGCAGCAGTGAAGTGGCCATTTTGCATCTGCTCTGCTTGTTTGTAAATAACTGAATTTAAACTAGAGGGTGTTCAGAATAAGGGTGATGTCTGCATTGCCTGTTAAGTCCAAGAGATGTGTTTTCATTAATGAACAAAGAGCCTTTAGATGAGATGCTCTAAGAAAGCTCCTTTTATAAAATGGAGGGTGCTAGAAAGCGTGTGTCACTGCCACTATCACCTAATAGAGGTTACGCACTGATAGAGGGTACAAGGGAGCTGGCAGAAGCCTGTCTCTCGCTGTCAGTTCCAGGCTGCAGGCTTTTATGTTCATTTGTAATGCAATCAATAAGGAATAGCTTAAATTGGGCTCTGGAAGCTTGATTTTATAGTTTGCTAAATTTCTTTTTTAAATCTGTTTAAAATAAAAGAGAAGTTTCTATGGAAACCTTTCCTTTTATTCAAGAAAATATCTCCAAGTCTCCCAGGCACTGTCTCTGCCTCACACAACCAGGGCTGGCTGGATACATGCCAAGAGCTGCCGCGCTCCCCCATACCTGCCACGCCAGCACAGTGCCAGGCAGCGTGGCAAACGCCCGCCGCCACCTCCATGATGCAATTAACGTAGCCTCTTCCATCACCTCCAATAGACCAGGGAGGTGATGCCCCCTCTTCATACTCTTTCAGCTCCCAAAACAGTTGGCAGTGAAGGAAATTCCCCGCTGGTCTGGGAAGCCCCAGGAGCAGCGGCGGCATGCACTGGCTGTATCCTCACTGCCCTGCAGCGCTACCCGGAGCAGGGGCACCCAGGCAGAGCGAGCAGAAGCTGTGTGGCTCTTGGAACTGGGAGATGCTGGCCACTTCAGTCTTGCTAGGAGGCTAGGTGGCCTCCAGGACTCAAAATTGTTTGTTCAGATAAAGCTTTGGATGTGGGGGAAAAAAAGCCACCCTTCCCTGAGATAACCTCTGTTTCTGAATTACAAAGTCTTAGGGTCTTTTTCCCAAGTAATGCAAAAACATCTGTTGATACCAAAGAAAAAAATGACTGAATTACTTTGGTTTTAAGATATTGTTACCCATTATTGTCATTAGTATCAGCTGATAGATATGATTTCTTTGTTTCCCTGAACACAGAGAGCCTGGGGCAGTTTGCCTGCTTAGAGTTTCAAAGTCCCCTTTCCAAAGGGCTCTTTTTTCCTAAGCCTCTCTCCCCTCTCAGTTTGTGATATTCTGAGATATTTTTTTGCTATTGATGCAAACCGTATGCGCTGCTGCTGCGTTCGAGATCTTCCCCCAGCCTCCACTCCCATTACTCTGCCTCCGACCAGCCTTGCACAGCATTATCCAACCTAGGAACTGGGTTTGAATTACCTGACAGAAATCAGGCTTTAACAGTTTTTTAAATTAATCTTGAACTCACCGTGGCTAGTGTACTCACCAGCTTCACCCATGGTTCATTTAGTCTGAGCCAAAACAGTTACATACAAAAAAAAAAAAAAGCTACAAAATCTGTCCAGAAAGGACTATACCAGTTGTTATCTTAAAACTACAGTAGAGTATTTGTAGAAAAACAACAAGATAACAATCAGATGTAAACCATGGCTTCTTATAACTTTGATAACAATTTGTCAAATATAACAAGCTGTATAAATACATAAAATATTTTAGAACTGTGCTGCATTCAATTCCATGTAATTTATTTTCAGCACAGCACTTCATTACATGAGCTATTGAATAAAGAAAAGAATTCAGTTTTGCACCTCTATTTTTAAAGTCGGGAGAAAGATGTGCTAGATTAGAGGCATGTATACAATTATTACATTTTTAAAATAAAAATAGAAACTTTAAAAAAAGGTAAGGCAAACTTTCCTCATCTGGAATAAATTAATTTAGAAGAGATCCTGACAAAAAAGATATGCATTAATATCTTAGTATTTTTCTAAACATTATTCCCCGAGGAAAAACAGGGGTGGTAGTTCAATATAATACATCCTTTACCTACCCTGGCTGGTCATTCCTCACCTTTTAGGGGAATGCTGCCAAGAGAAAAGCTCCTGTGCATGTTCCTTATCCGCTCCTGTGTAAGTCAGCTGCCCTAAATTAACAAAAAGGAGGTATTTCTTTACATGTGGAAAGTTTTTTTTATTATTATTATTTCAGTTTTAGCTTTTTATGTAATAATGCTTGAATAAAAGATCTCAGAAAATCATCTGATTACATTGGGGATTTTTTCTTAACCCCTGCAATGACTAGATAACGCTGCATTCATTCTGAAGCTCACTGTAACTTAGCTAGCATAAGGGTGATATAAAATGGGACTGTTCAACTTTTTTGACAGCTATGGCCAGATTTTACTCTAGTGAGTTGCTCATGGACCAGAGAACAAACAAACTTTATAACGTGATGAGTCACTTGGGGGGATAGATTCAACCCACATGCCAGGAGTTGGACAGTAGCATTGTAATGCATTAAGGGCCCCATTACACTGTAGAGATACCGCGTGAACCAGAGCTGGAAGTTGATGTATTTATTTATGCAGTTAGCAAAAGATGTAGTAGTTCTTTCTGCATAAACACAAACAAAATTAAGCAAACAAGTGGCAAACATTAAATCATTATTACTAGCATATAGTCTGTTATTTTGACTGTATTATTCGTGCATGCTGGTCTCATGACTTTGTGATTAAAGCTGCCAGAAATAATGTTCTTTAACCTCACTGTCATCAAAAGTCCTTCAAATGGTGGCATTTTTAATTAAAGATTATTTTAATTTTTCAGTGAGAGAAAAAAATCCTGGTAGATAATGGTCAAAAGCAAAAAAGAAATTGTTATGCTTGTCAATCTCACATCACAGGTATGTTTAATTAGTTCTTGTTGTTTGGAATCCCTAGATGAAAGATCAAAACAATCAATTTCATAGTTCAAAGTCAAGATACAGCACTGGGATTTGCCAGGATAAGTAAACTGCTCAAGAATACATGCATGATGATACAGAGAGCTGGTAATCACCTGAACACAGGAAGTTTCAGAATACCCTTTTATCTCATTCAAATGCCCTCATGGCTTTATATTCACTCCAAAAAAACAGAAATGCCTGAAGACTCGCTGGAATACTGTATCACAGGGCTTGTGATAACTCCTGTGTTCTTCATGTATAAACAGCACTTTTTCATTGGTTCCCCACATCACTGAGAGAAGAAAAATGAGAAATGAGGGAAACCTCTCCGGACGTCTTTTACTGCCACTACTTGTCAAACTCATCCAGAAATGCTGCAGCATCTTTGTGTAGGAAAGTACGTGCAAAACTTGGGTTCTGCTTCCTTGGCCTTTACCTTCAGTCTCCTGCTTGGGATCTTCTGGCTGTTCATTCCTTTGTTGTTACAGAAATGGAGAGTTCAGCTTCTGCATGCAAAAGATTTGAATTTTTACTAAGCAATTCTGGATATTGTAAAGATAAGGTTTGATGGACTTGGACTTGAAGAATGTTGAAAACATAAAAAGAATACAGATTTCCTTCATATCCAGTGAAAAGGCTTTCCTTTGCTCTCAGTTGTCCTTTCTTCAGCAGGAAAATGACGAGAACACAGAGGAATGACACTATGCAGTCCCTATTGCAGGCAAAGGGCTGAATGGACACTCCCCTATGTTACAGCTACTCTTGGCTCAATTTCCTCTTCAGGCTTTTGACTGTACTTTCTTATGAGTCCTTTGCTCCACCTTGGCCAACTCCTGCAGGTTTCCCTGCCCAGAGGGCCACGCAGATCTTCCTACCTTATTTCAAAGGCATCTCCCCAGCACCCAGTTCACCTTTTGGCTCTTCAAAATCCTTTCTTTGCTGCCCTTCTGGCCTTTGCAGATTGCTGCCTCTGATTAGACAACACTTGTTACAGGAAATATCTTCTGGCAGTTGTAGTGCCTTTGTAAGGGCATTTTACAAAAGAGATGCCTTTTTAGGTGCATACAGTTAATGGATAATGGCCCATTATCAAGAAGCTGTAACTTTGTTCTTAGGTTTTCTTCCAGCAGTGAAAGTCTTTATTGTCGTTAACACACAAATTTCTGGGGCATTTACAGAGAAGCAATTAAGGCACATTCAGATAGGCTATTATTGTACCTAATGGGTACGTAATCGGTATTTAGGCACCTATTATGCTTCCTGGTTCAAAAGAGCAAAATTATCTACTCAGGCCAAACAGAGGAATTGTCATGATGACTAGGCCTAACAGACATCCCGATGTCCCGTATTATGGGCTCAAATTCATTGTTCTGGGGAAAAGCTCACAGGATTTCTTCTGTGCTTCCTCTGAAGTTGTTCTTTTCAAAGCAGAGCTCTAGGAATTTGTGCAGTGTCCTGGACTTGGTCCTTGTATGACAGGATCTGGTGCAAGGAGCAAGTGACTTTATCACAAAATGTTACAAGCTTCTTTGAGTAGGCTGAAAAGATAAAGTCCCTTCCCCTAACATCACAGCAATCATTCACCTCATTTATTTTAAGACAGTCTATTAGAAGATTTTCTTCAGGTACATTACCTTGTAAAAAGTTCTTTAAAAACAAAACCCAGAAAAAAATATATTCGCTATTATTCTGATCATAACCCAAATCAAAAGAAAGACTTAGTTGCTCCACATACAAAAGACGCCATACTCCTATCCCTGCTACCATTTTTCTTCTATGGTTGCACTGTGAACCCCACCCATGGTGTAAAACAACCAAGGCACCCTGAGAGCGATTCAGTTTAAGCAGGGCAATTTTGAATGAATTCTTAACAACTTCCTATTATATTTTAAAACATTCTGTTTCTTAAAATAAAATGCCTATGCTGCTTCTAGCTCCTGTAGAATTCAGACAATCCAAAGAAAATGTCCTGTCCTTTAATTTTCTTAAGTTTTGTGATGACATACTAACTTAGTAATGTTCCTCAATATTGATAGCTAAACACAAAGTACACCCTCTGTAGTTTAAAACAAGAACTTTTTTCTTTCATTTAAACTATGAAACACTATATGAAAACTATTTAAACACTTTTTTCATTTAAGCACTTTTTTCATTTAAGCTATGAAACAAAAAATGTTAAAATTGTTAAAAGCAGAGCTGTAAAAACTCTTAGTGTAACCTTTTTTAATATGCAAACTAGACCACAAGTTTTGCCACTAGCTTTGGCAGCTTGTAGAAAATAAGCACTTCTTCGTTTGTTGCAGAAATATATTACAAGATTAATTAGTCACATTCCCAATTCATTCATGCCTAAAACATTTTAAAACTTGAATAGATTTTACCTCTGGAACAGCTCATGGGGCTGCTCACTCCCTCTCAACCTTCCTGGTCATGCAGATTTAAAGTAGGTGCCAGTAAACAGGCGGCCATCCAGCGGGCTAAACAGAAGCCACTACGTCGGAGAGCAAATAAACCACAGGCCCTTGGCAATGGTCAAATAGCTTGAAGGAAGCGTTTTCATTAGCAAAAAACCCCCAAACCAACCAACCCAAAACAAAACCAGCAAGCCCCCAACAGTCCAGAGTGTCTTCTAAAGCTGCAAAGTCAAAACAAAAGAAAATAAACCCAGAAGCTTTTTAAAAAAAAAAATACACACACACACCCCTGCCCCCCACAGTTAATTATAATCAAGCTCAGGCAAGGAGTCTGCCACTTTCAGCTCACAGGTGGAAATTCAGGCTCTCCCCTCTCCATGCTTCCGGTATCACCCCGGCAGATGCTTCCTGATGCCTGGGAGCAGCAGTGCCTGTGCTCTCACACTTGCCTTTGCTGGAATTAGGAAACAGCTATGATGATTTTTCTTGGAAAAAGTGCCGAATTAATCACGGCTGTGGGATCAGGTCTCATTATGGACGGAGTGGAGGTAACCATTTGCTTAAGCTATGGTTAAAACAACCTCTGTGCTTTTAGAGCACGCCATCCTTACAGAAAACCATAGGTCTGGTGATAAAACATTTAAAGCCGGCTCTCAGAGGGCCTCTAATTCTGCCTGTGGATCCCCACAAAAGCTCTTCAGACATTTCAGATATTCTGTTAAATCTCCACAGAACTGTTTTTTACTGTCTTTTGGTGGTGAAACTCTACATTATCCTTTTCTGATGCAAGCTGAATCCTGGCAGCAGAATGCATGATTTTAAACTCAAAGGTGAAGAAGAAAGTGAGTTTCTAATGCTCTGCTAATAACTCCGCTTTGGCGGCTTGCAACCCAAATGCTGCGAGCCAAAAGATAAACCAGATCAAAACAAAGCCCAACGACCCAAACGCACAGCAGGAACAACACGCTTTCTTAGAATTGCTTCTGGTTTTCCCTTCTGGCCTCTTTTTCCCAGGGAGGAGGATGCACCAAGTCTCACGGGTCAGAGGAGTCCGGCACCCCAGCGCAGCCCCCGGGAGAGCCAGAGCTGCCCGCGGCCCCCGCTCCCCCCGCCCCCCCCCCCCCCCCGCCGTTTCCCGGACTGCCTGCTGGTGGCAGGGTGTAGATTTAAGAAAGCTCATTTTCAAAGCTGAAAACTTGGGGGCTTTTAACCCCTCCATCACTGCAGCGAGGAAAGCAAAGCTCATGAACTTCTGGATTTGAAGAAGTGCTCTTACACCATATTAAGGTATCAGAAAGTAACGCTTGAGTCTTACTCAATTGCAGCTGAAAGGCCGAGCTTAAACAGTTCCTAACTTCATAAATCCTTAACTTGATTTGTTTCTGGCTTCTGGTCGCACCCGAATTATTTTAAAAAGTCAAGGGCATATTGACATGGAAATGAAAAGGTAGAATTCAGATTTCGTCGTTGGTAGATGAAAGCAGTTGTTTGTGTTACTCGCTTTGTCCAAGGAGGAGTGCTGTGGCACGGTCCCCAGGAAACGTAACCTTGGAGAAAGATCCAAAGCACTATCTCTTAATCTAATATTTTATTAATTTTTCACCTACTTTATACATTAATTTATAAGCATCTTGTAAACATTTAATGACAAGTGTTTAACCATATTGCATACATGCTTTGTTTTTGTGAAAATTGAGCAAATATGTTGCCTTGTTAATGTAGTTAAATTTTTACTACATGTGAATTTGAAATTCTAGCAAATGGCTCAGCATAATTGATAGAAGTATTGTGCCTTTTATTTTATTTTATAACTGTCAAACCAAGTTACTTATCTGTAGTTAATAGAGACTCTTCTCTATATTAACTTGCCTTTGAGGTACTCCCTTATATTAGTCAGAATTCACAGGCCTAGATTTTTCCTTCTTCAGTTCCTCAAAATAAAGTACCTAGTATGACCAAAAGATTGAATGTCTCTAGCCTCAAAATCCGATGAGCTGACTTAGGCAGAAGTGAAGAGCTTAAAAAGCAGTCCTCATTAGCGTAATCTTTCTGTCACGTTCCTAATGGCCCCATAATTGCAATAGTCAAAATAATCACATATTTTGATGATAATAAAAGGTTTGTTAATAGGTCTTTCAGTGGCAATCCTATTATACTATCCCCATTTTCATGGTCATACACTTTCTGTTCATCTGCATGTACTGAGTAAATTGCAGTCCTAACTGAATATGCTACAATCACTAGATCAAAGATCTTTCATTTAATACTGATCATTTACCCAGGATTATGCAAATAAATAAATAAATAGAAATGAAATCCTATCAAATCATCCAGCTTTATTGCCTTAGCAGAAACTTCAGAAGGTTCCTCTCGCTGATGGTTTTTGCAAAAATTGCTGTTCGTAAAAAATAGAACTGTATGTCTGCTCAGTATCTACATCTGTAGTATTTGTTAATGAAAGGGCTTGGAAGTAGAAGCTGATACCTGTGGGACTGAAGCAAAGAAAAGAAGGCAGCACATGAGTTAAAAATCTACTGGACAAATACATTGAAAAGATAAATACAAAGACCTTTGCTCAGAAAATCTAAGATCCACAAATTGTTCGAGTCTGGGGAAGTATCACTGCATGTTGCCCCTCTTCTTTTGGTTTTTCTCCATGCATGCAATGTTGGGCTATGCAGCAATTTGGAAACTAAAGGTATGAGAAGGAACAGCTAGAAGAGTAAAATGCTAATGACAGAATGAAGACTGCTTAAGACTATATATTATCCTGCACATTGCTTATCAAAATTCGTCTTAAAAATTGAAGTAAGCAATCAAGCAAGGAACCTATTGTACTAAAATAGCAAAGTAAAAGAAGCTCTTAGGAAAAAAAAAAAAGAATTTTCACAAAAAATAAAGCCATGTCCTGGAAGAAGAACAATATGAAATAACGTAAAAACTTTCATCCATTAATACATATTTATTTTGCTAAATATAAATGCTAATAATAATGGACAAAAGAGATTTCAAGGAACAAGTTGTTAATTGCATAGAAGTTACTGAGGAAAAAATATTTTTTTCAAATGCATCGGAAGCAGGAATCCAACCAGAAATAAAGTTTAATAGACAACTGAAATATACTGACTGATCTCGAGAAAGAAAAGGCCATAGTATAAAAGTTAAATGAATTCTATTCATCAATACACAAAGAATGAGGAGGAGGAGGAGGGAGCAACTGTCTCATATTGAAGTGTCAGATGTCAGAATAATTCAATAGAATATGTTGTAGCAAATACAATACATTTGTTAACTAGGAGAACTAAGGAAATTCAAATATTAAATTGCTGAAATACTGACTATGGTAAGCAATCTGTCGGACAAATCAGCCTCACTGAAGGGCAGCAAGAGGTATCCAGATATTTCTAGACAAAATAGGTGCATGACTTCAAAACTGAGACTATCAATAAATGCTATGAGAAAGTTAGACTTATTAGATAGTGAAGTAACTATACTACATTGGAAAAGGTCAATGTGCTTTATGCAAAGGGAATGTGATTTGCTACTTTGCTTCACAGATCTGCTGGAGTCCTTTGACAGAGTCAGTGGTGTGGGTAAAAGCTATGTTTAGAACAGTATGCTAAAACCTACAGCTGACTGTGAAGACCTGCAGGAATATCTTGTGATATTAACTCTGTAAATGGGAATGAAATGGCAGATGAAATTCAATGTCAATGAATGCAAAATAATGCGTTTGGTGGGAAAAACACAATAAGCCTACTATAGATGCACAATAATGAGCTCTGAAAGATCTTGTAGTCATTACGAGTAGATTTCTGAAAGCATCAGCTGAATGTTCGGAGGCAGTTAAAGTGGTAAATAGAACTTATGAAATATTAGGAAAGTAGTAAAGAACAGAAATTTTCATTATGACACTATATAATGCCTGGTGAGTCTATGTCTTGACTTGTGGGTATAATTCTGATCATCCCAGTTAAAAAGATGAAGCAGAACTAGGGCAGTTTCAGAGGTGGAAGATAAGTCAGATCAGAAATATGGAGATTAAAAATACTCTTTACTCTGGAAAAGAGATGACTGATAGGAGGAGTGTATGGTAGGATTATGTAAAATCTCAAACAGCACAGATAATACAACCAAGGAAAGTTTACCCTTTATATTTCATAGCAAAATTGTTAGGGAACAGGCTTAAAACAAATTGAAAACAAATTATTCCTGGTAAATAAATACAATATAGTCACAATTGCCAGGGAACGATAGAGCTCAAAAGTATGTCTAAAAGAGGAATTAAGAAATTCATGTATGATAGGTCTATCAAGAATCAATAAAAGCAAAGGTCCAGAGGCAATCTCAAGATCAAAAAGTCCTTAAACTGCTGGTTACCAACAAGTGAGTGACTGTACCAGGAGAGGTGCAACTTTTTTATACTTACACTGTTTTTGTCCTTTCTCTTGAATCATCCACTACGTGTCACTTCTGAGACCTGGTGAGAGGTTTGCTGGGTTTGATACAAGAGAGATTCTTACTGGCATTTGTATTCTCTTTTTCTGACCTGTGTTCAAAACCATGCTTTTTTGGTGAGTTCCCTCCTGTAAATAAATGCTACTCATCATATTAAAGATGTGTCAATAGACAGGAATTTTCAAAAGGGCTGTAGTAATTAACCACAAAGGTTCTCCTTGCCTTCAAATTTACGAATCATCAGTGTCTTTTCTATAACCAGTCACAAGACTCTGAGATGCAAGTTTTCCTATTGTACAAAGCATCCAGTTTGGACCGCATTTTTTTAAAAATAAACATTGAAGACAGAAAGCTTTGTAATTCGTTTAAATAGGGCTTTTGTGAAGCATCTGAAAGAGAATTTGTTTTGACAGATAATTTACTGATCACATTATCTAAAGCCTATCCTATTCCTCACTGAGTTTTGTTTCAGATATGGTGGGAAATGAGCCACTGAAAAAGCACACCCTTCATTTGTCCTATTGAACTTATTAAATAAATAAGAATATATTGAAATAATATGAATTTAACTAACCTGGAAAGATTCCATCCATTAAGCAAAATTTTTATTAGTGGTTATAAGGCAACATTGTATGTTAATGAGAGGAAGGATTTTCTGTACATGATTTTTTTCCCCAGACCTTTTGTATTGTATTAGATTGAGTTACTAAATGGCTGTCACACTCTGCCTTAGAGATAGCTTTATTTTAGTGATGAGCAGGGAATTTTTGAGTTGGATCACGCCTTCCAAAGCACAGATGTACGACTGCACATTGGAAGAAAGGGAGGTTCTTATCAAATCTGTTCTTGTATCTCCATGTTTAAATTATCAATAATTTCAAAGAAACATAAAAATATGGCTAATGCAACTATTTAAAGGTCTCGCACAAAAATTGGGGAACAATAAATTTCATTGGTGATGACAAGAAATTGCTAAAAGCAACTTGATCATTTGTTAAGCTGGGTACAAGCAAACAAAATGTATTTTAATCCCACCAAGCGTGTGGTTGCATATCAAGGACAGAGGAGCAAAATAATTCTTCGCAGAGCAGTGACTGTATCCTAGGAAGCAGTGAAAGAAAAGATTTTGGGATATAGCAAGAAGGAAGGGGGAATAAGGTTACTTGTACATGAACTAACCATTCATACTCCCGCTCCCCGAAAGGGTCAATGTGATCTTTGAATGTAGAAATAGGAGGGTTTTACAACTAGATTTTTATACTAGTATAGCAATTATTGGAACCATTCCATGGTATATTTTAGTAACATCTTTAATGTTAAACAAAGGTCCACATTTTTCAGTCTTCATGGAGAGAATTACTGAGACTGGATGGTGCAGGATTGTGCTGTCTCAGCCAGAAACAAATTATGGGCAGGAATAATTGTCTTTTTTGTTAAATTCATACTTTACCTATATCTACATATAAACTGTCCTTTTATAGAGATCATACGCATAGAACCTGTCTAAACAGGCTAGGTTGACATGGATATTTATACAGAATTTAAAAAATACATTCTCTCTTCTTTTTTTTATAATATGTATTTCCTGTATAGATTGTTTCTATCATGTTATGAAATGGTAAAATATTACTGAAACATAAAAATATATATTTCTGGGAATGTGAATATTTAAAAAGTAAATTTATGCTATTAAAAGGAAGTGTCAGGAATTCTTTATTAATTTAATAACATACAGCCACAATTTTTCCTAATTTTCATTGTTCTGCTATTACACTGCCTCACACGTCTACACATTTTGTCTTCTCAGCATCAGTCATCACTAAAACCTACTGCTATTGATGAAGTGAATACACTGCTGCAAACTTTCCTCTGGTGGAGTCCCATCAGCGACAGCTGTTGATTCAGAAGTGCATGCTGTGACTACCCCAGCAGTATCACATAGCTGTGTTGCCTTTATTTTGCTTTTTGCTTGGGCTCAACTGCTCTTCAAACCAGCTTTCTTACCATACCTGAAAAGATTTCAATTTTATCTGGAACCAAACTAGCAATTCAACCAATTTGACTGCAGTCTTCTAAACCAGCCTCATCTCCTCATTGCCTTTGGATAGTGAAAGCTTCCAGAGGTAAAATCTCCAATTGTTGTAAGTGAAAAAAAAGGAACTCTTTAAGTTATTGGTATCACTGTAGACTCTTGAGTCTGCAAAATGGCAATATAATGTACAGTGTCTGAATTTAGCAACTGAATATTGTAAATCATAGCTACTTAAAGTGTACCTGGTCAGTGCGTTTGAGACTTTATTTGCCGAAGCTCTGAAGAGAGCTGATTCTGCAGAGCTAGATATTATACACAATAGACAGATTCATAGGATAATCGTCTGTAGTGCAGGAAAATATCTGTTCATTGCTGTCTTTACGTATATGTTCACAGTCACAAGCTCAACTGCTATTATATGAAATACATTCTGGGTTTGATCAAAATGGAGAGAAGAAAAAATGGTAAAAGCACTTCAGCTCCAGTTTGTAGTACCACATGTTATTTACCAAAATAAAAACATGTTCATTTTTGCTTACTGCTCCCCCCTAAGGTAGCAAGGCTGAGTCAGCATCAGTAGAGTCGTCTTTATTTTTACCAGACCTTTCTCAGAGCTACATAGGATACTCTGTCTTACTCATGTTATTGTTCTTTAGGTCTTTGGAAAAGGTGATCTACAAGCAGCTGAGGTCTATATGCTGATCTGTATCTACCCAATAACCATTCTGTTCTCATTTATTCCTCTGTGGTCATTTCCTGGCTTTTACTAATTAAAATGAAATTCCTGAATAAATAACGTATCAGTAGACTACAGGATTTTCTATGGCTAGAAATTTATCATATTTTACTCATTAAGTTGAATGTATTTCCTTAAAATGTTTTTAAGTTCTAATAACAAATGAAGATCTCATTCTGAGATCTTCAGTGTTTACTAACGTATGTTTGCACTTTAAAGCTACAAGCACAGGAAAGTAGTTAAAGACAGACCCTTTGTGTCATGAAGTTTCCAGGGCTGGTTTTGAGGCTTTCCCTGATTAATTGGAAAAGTGAAGCTAATGACTTTGGGGTTCTTTGTGGATCTCCACAACAGATTAAATTCACTCAATATCAGAATAAATATATAAACATAAATGTAAACATTAATAATATTAATAATGTTTGGATTATCACTCTCTTTACAAATGAATTGGTTGTTAAGAAACCATAAAAAACACTTTCAATTATAATTACGATGTCAGAAAGCAGTCAAAAGGTAAGAAGCTGGCTGAAGCTATAATGTTTAAATATAGATATAGTAAGAAAATATTTGCATTGTGTATGTTGATACAGCATTGTATATTTCTTCAATGTTAAGTATGAAAGATTAGATTTCTGGGTTGCCTGGATACACTATGATTTTGCTCAGTGATGATGCAATGGGTTCCAGATTAGTATGAAAAAAAAATTCAGGAAAGTATACATTCCGTTTTTGAAATATTGGTCAGACAAGCATACCCCTGCTTGCCTTCATTAGTTCCAGGCCTAAGCCAACACAAGATTTACTTCCCTTTCAGTGCTTCCCCCCCCCCCAGCTTGTCTCTTTTTATTTACAGTCAGTAAAGCTTAGCCTCAAATGCTCTAAAAGTTCCCCTTACACACCTACCTATCTAGGTGGAGGTTTTGATGAAGCTATATGACAGATTCAGCGGACATTCCTGATGCAGTTTAAGTAAGTGACCTAATTCCAACCCACATTGCAACAGTTCAAGAAAATTAAATTTTCAGAAAAAGACAAATTTCCTTTCCCCTTCATTTTTGGGTGTGGATGCACCATATAAATGGCTGTGTGTCCACAGGTTAGAAGATAGCGCAGCACCTGCCGTCTGCTCTGCGCGGTGATTTGCTAAAGGCCACAGGAAGAACCTGCCCACCAACTGGAAAACCTCCAAAGCCAATTTCACAGGAAATTTGCAGGGCCTAATTCTCAGGATCTGATCACAAAACATATGCCTAAATCCTGTGAACAGCCAGATTTGGCAGGTATTCTCAAGGGCAAGCATAACAGGCACCAAATAGCACACAAAGTGGTTGTACAATAGACTTCATTAAGGTGCACAGTAGGTTTTCTTTCAGAAAATGGCAGCCAGATGGTGCACCGCTGATACTACTGTTGTTTTATCTAATTATATCACTCACCCAAGCTGGGAAGGCCACAATTCATTCCCTTCACCTGTCAGGAGGGATTAAAATTCACACCTAATGCCCCTTCTGCAGGTGCTTCTTTTTTAGTGTTTTATTTTGGATTGGTGGTGTACTTTTGAAGAGCCCTTCTTCATGTCTCCATTTAGTGCCCTGTGGTTAGCATTGTCTTTCCAGTTGCCTCCATTGAAAGTCCTGAAGTGTGTTTCTCATGCCCTTTGGGGTGGTGATAAATCTGAAAATATATTCCAGGAGCACCCTTGTGCCCTCCAGTTACTGATGGGCATTCAGTCCTCAGGGTCAGGCTAGAGCTAGCCTGAAATAAAATCCTGAAGAGCATGTACTGTACATGTCAGTCCTCAGCACTGTCTGCTCTGTTCACATCTACTGCCACTGGGCTGTACTGCTTAGCGCAGCCATAACCTGTGAGGTCGGCAGGCGTCTCCTTGCACGTGACCTGAAATTGCTTAATGTTACAGTGAAGAATTCAGAATCCATTTTACTGGAGACACACAAGACTAAGTTAATGGTTAGTGTACTTCAAATAAAGCTGTGATCTGAGTACCGATTCCTTTCTATGAGAATTGTCTCTCTATTTTTATAGTGTCAATTTAATTGCAAAGAGTGCTGGGTTAACTTCTGAATACTTTCTGTTCCAGTAGAAACTGCCATGCTCATGGACTTACATGTAGACTGTTGTTTTGCATTGTCTGGGCTCCCTTTGTAACAGATAAACAGCATCAGCAGAATTAGTGTCTCCAATCATGCCTCTTTAAGTCAGATATGATTATTACATGAGATAAAGCACAAACCAGTAATAAGGTTATTGCAATGGTCTGAGGGGTGATCATAGGAAGCATTTACAGACTATTTTCGGGAACATGCAGGGATAGTACCTCAGTTCCAATGCAGCAGGATTGTTTGGATTTCCTTGAAATTTTCTTTTCTTTGAAATCCAGAGTTTCCCCTTCTAAATGTAAAAAATAATTAGGAGAGCCAAAATGTAAAATATGAATAAGACCGTTCTTTGTATTAGAATAGAATTTGTGATTTCTTAGAATAGAATAGAATAGATTATTTCAGTTGGAAGTGACCTACAGCAATCATCTAGTCCAATTGCTTGACCAGTTCAGGGCTGACCAAAAGTTAAAGCATACTGTTAAGGGTAAATGCCTCTTAAACACTGACAGGCTTGGGGCATCGACCACTTCTCTAGGAAGCCTGTTGCAGTGTTTGACCACCCTCTCGGTAAAGAAATGCTTCCTAATGTCCAGCCTAAACCTCCCCTGGTGCAGCTTTGAACCATTCCCATGCGTCCTATCACTGGATACCAGGGAGAAGAGATCAGCTCTCCACTCTCCACTTCCCCTCCTCAGGAAGCTGTAGAGAGCAGTGACCTCAGCCTCCCTTTTCTCCAAACCAGACAAGCCTATGAGGTCCTCAGCCGCTCCTCATAGGACATTCCTTCCAGCCCTTTCACCAGCTTTGTTGCCCTCCTCTGGCACATTCAAGGACCTTCACATCCTTCTTAAATTGTGGGGCCCAGAACTGCACACCGTATTCAAGGTGAGGCCGCACCCACACTGAATACAGAGGAATAATCAACTCTATATTGGGCTTTTAAGGAGGTAATAACTTCTCAGACCACTATCTACACCATGGGACTTATCTGCCCTGACCTATTTCAGTGAATGATACTCAAATAAAATATAGTAAAAAGTGGCTTGGGGCATCGACCACTTCTCTAGGAAGCCTGTTGCAGTGTTTGACCACCCTCTCGGTAAAGAAATGCTTCCTAATGTCCAGCCTAAACCTCCCCTGGTGCAGCTTTGAACCATTCCCATGCGTCCTATCACTGGATACCAGGGAGAAGAGATCAGCACCTCCCTCTCCACTTCCCCTCCTCAGGAAGCTGTAGAGAGCAGTGAGGTCACCCCTCAGCCTCCTTTTCTCCAAACCAGACAAGCCTATGAGGTCCTCAGCCGCTCCTCATAGGACATTCCTTCCAGCCCTTTCACCAGCTTTGTTGCCCTCCTCTGGCACATTCAAGGACCTTCACATCCTTCTTAAATTGTGGGGCCCAGAACTGCACACCGTATTCAAGGTGAGGCCGCACCCACACTGAATACAGAGGAATAATCAACTCTATATTGGGCTTTTAAGGAGGTAATAACTTCTCAGACCACTATCTACACCATGGGACTTATCTGCCCTGACCTATTTCAGTGAATGATACTCAAATAAAATATGCAGTAAAAAGTAATTTAACAGAGGTTAGAGATAATCATAAAGAGCAAATTGGGAAAAAAAAAGTGACGGATAAGAAATAAGACAGACATGCACATCGTCAATCTGCTAAACTTATTTGGTGTTGTGTAAGCTCCCAGCATCCAAGAAATATGTCTATCACTGCTGGAAAAAGTAAAAACTTGACTTGCAACATCTTTCTACATTAGGAAAATACTACTACTCAGTATGGCTTTTTGATTTAATTACAGTCAGATCAGTGAAAAATAGACTGAAAAATCACAGGCATAGGTATAAAAGTTCTTTTGCTATGTTTACTCTCTGCAGTACAGGGAGTTATTGCCTAGGATTAACTGATGATTAATTGATGAATCAGTATTTCATCCAGATTGTTCTTGCATCTTTACAGTGATAGGAATAGTGAAGTTCTGATACAGCAATTGGAACATCTAATCACTGTGCATTTCATAGCATTGGGTCAAAAATTACTTGCATAGTCATACAAATAAAGTAAGTGGGAGAGAGTAATGAGTATTAACAACTAAAATATCATGTTAAACCTTTCTACTGACATTCCTGCAAGAGGAGGAGGATCAGTTCAGAGGCTGACTTGAAAAAAGTAACGCAGCTGAAGTAGGAATGGTGGGAACTCTGGAAACACTCTTCCTATTTGATGCCTTGCTTTCTGAAAGTAAATCGACATCAACTGATGTGATCTAAATCCAACTTGTACGTAATCTTCATGGTTGACCAATCCAGCATACTGTAAAATTCAGTGCTACAGTCTACTTGACAGAATAAAAGAGTCACTTCTGGGATTGCTGTCTGACATGTGCAGAATCATTCTCAGTACTGCAATCCCTTAGGAAAAAGCTTTCATCCCGTCAGAGACTTCAGTCCCAGCCTTAAAAATAGATATCTATACATAAGTATATACATTTGCTTATCAGTAAAACAAGACCTCTTATCTCCAGAATGTGCAAATATTCAAATTAAATGCATTATGAAAACAAAATATTAAATTAACTGAGTTTAATTTCATGGTTGTGTATATTAAATTATTAAACATTTAATCTTCTTCATAAAAGTCAGTGAGAGTGACAGTTCAGTGTCACTTTCTCCAGCGAAGTAAACAATTGAAAATGTAAGACTTTCAATTGAATTTAGGATGTTCAAAGAAAAGCCAGCTTTTAGATCATGGCAAAAAACCTGATCGATCATTCTGCATGAAATTGTACAGTTCAATGAAGATGCAGGTGTACTGTAGATTATAAGTACTAATTTTTCTTGTAGCTGAACCCTCCCTGCTCTCCCCAAACACCCTCTAAGTTAAATGCCCATTTACAAAATGATGTAACAAGGCAGTAACATTTTCATTGGCTATTCTATTATGTTAATTGGGGCATGTAAAGGAGAGAAGTCAGAAGACACTATCATTTTATCTGTGTGACACCAGGGTACTCCAAGTGATGGAGACTTTCAAGACCTAGTGTCCTGGTTTCAGCAGGGATAGAGTTAATTTCCTTCCTAGTAGCTGGTACAGTGCTGTGTTTTGGATTTAGGATGAGAACAAAGTTGATAACACTGATGTTTTAGTTGTTGCTAGGTAGTGCTTACACTAGTCAAGGACTTTCCAGCTTCCCATGCTCTACCGACTGAGAAGGCTGGAGGTGCACAAGA
>NW_008795127.1:5814715-5816930 GCF_000699145.1 Aptenodytes forsteri | reverse complement strand
GGGGGGAGTGAGCGAGCGGCTGCGTGGTGCTCAGTTGCTGACTGAAGTTAAACCACGACACCTAGTTAATTATTGTATCATATCTTACCTCCCGAAAAATCGTCTATTAACAGAGCATTAATGGAGTAAAGTGTAATATCCAATAACTAGAAAACAGAAGAACTAAGGTTGACTTGTAAATGTTAGTCGCACTGTTTTTCTGCAAATGCACCAATTCCATAATTACTCCATGCACTTGAGGTGAGGGAGAATTTGAAATACACTGAATGTTTCAAAAAAATGCAAATGCTTCCCCCTTAATAAGCTGCAGTGCTTGATTTAAGTCTGTGGATCTACTTAGAATGTAAGACACTTTGGGCTACATACAACCAATGGAAACCAATGGGGAGCCAAATACAGACCATGCAAATAAGAGTGCACCCTCTAGACTACAAACAGTGGTCCAGACTGCAAGCGCTCATAAGATGCGAGCATATCTGATTGCACATACCTAGTTGCAGTGCGAGATGCATTCCTCATGGTCTTCCTAAAGGTCAAACCAAATCAAACCAAAATCATGGACCCGATGAAGGTGGACTATTTCAGGTGATATGGGTCTGTTTTAAACTGCAGATAAACTAAATGGTTATAATGGTCACTTCTCATCCTGAAACCCATTGATCTTTTGTCATGCCACACTTGAAAAGTGCAGGAATCTGTCTGTTTAGATTTCCTGGTTTGCCTAAAATTATGATTTCTGAACACCACCTAATGTTCTAAAACATGTTTTAAACCTCATAGTTGATAATGGTTTGTGTGTAATATTTCACGTTCTTTACTTCTCAGTGAGGATACTTCTAAGGAGCAGTGGGGTATTCTCTACCTTCCCCCCATCTCTTCCTTCTCCCTTTGTCTCTCTTCTCTTCTCTTCCTTTTTCTCACCTTCATTTGAAGACATGAAAGAGGGAGAGCTAAGCCAAGGAAGTGAGTTTTTCACTTTGCTCTGAAACCAAGGAGGTTTGTGGTCATCCTAATCTCCGTTAGTAGTAAGTTCCCACGCCCGGGTGCTGCTGCTGAGCAAGCCATCTTCTGCTCTTATGGGCTTTGCTCTCATGATTGACAGCTTCATCACTCCTAAGGAACGCAGCTGTCAGGGCATAGCTTTGTTGCAAAAAATACCAACAACCCCAAAACCAACCAGACAAATGAAAACGTACTCTCCAGCATATCTGGAGGTAATACCTCAGATAGCTTTAAGCTACCATGTATTCAAGCAGAATAGAAACCAGTGTGTGTTCTTTTAGCACATTTGTCCTGAAATAAATGGGAAGCTTTTTGTGTAACTTTTTTTTTTAATCAATGAAATACGCTGTTATGAGCTGGAAGAGATACATACTTATATGGGCCAAATCCTTGACTAAGAAGATGCTATTTTTACATCCTCATTTCCTGAGTGCAGCTGCACCTCCAAGCCAAAAGCGGGAAGCCTGTAAAAATAAGTCTAGAGTTCAGTTCTTAAATCCCTGTTTAAGAGCCTAATAAAGAGCCATTTGGGGGGTTTGTTTGAAACACTGAGTTGGTGGAAGTGTTATACTTTTGTGACTCATAATATTGCTTCAGGCACCCAAATTTGGGGCTAAGAGCAAACACTGAGTGTCCTTACTCAAAACCTTTGTTTAGCTGTGAATTTCTTCAGATGTTTTTTGGAACTTATAACTGGATCATAGAAGTTGCTTCAATTTATCACTGAAAGATGAGGTAAGTGTTAGTATTTTTTAGATGCCTTTTGTTTATTGGCACATTACAGCCAAACAAACCAGAAATTGAACTGAGCAACCCCCTCTCCCAACGTTTACTGCTGCAAATATCTAAAGAAAATGCTTAATGTGCTTCATTTTTCCTAACTTGTATTATTTCAAACAGATCACCACATAGCATTTTCAGGGCCATTTGTCTTTGATTAAACATTTGTGTTGGGTTTTAGAACAGAAACTTTTAATGCTCAGTTCCCAGTGCCACACCCCTCACCATTTCAAACTATTATTTCAAGCCTTTGCATGGCAGTTGCGGGCCTCAGCTGCTCAGCTGTAGAAAACATTTTCTCCAGCAGCAGCAGCAGCAGCAGCAGCTGCTGGCTGCTTGGCAGGTTCAGCAGCCAGCTGCAGGGCCAGGGCTGCCAGCACCGCTGGGGCTGCGGTGCGGCAGCAATGCCGATGCGGGGTGCCGCCATGGCGAC
>NW_008795127.1:5807764-5814593 GCF_000699145.1 Aptenodytes forsteri | reverse complement strand
ACCACATAGCATTTTCAGGGCCATTTGTCTTTGATTAAACATTTGTGTTGGGTTTTAGAACAGAAACTTTTAATGCTCAGTTCCCAGTGCCACACCCCTCACCATTTCAAACTATTATTTCAAGCCTTTGCATGGCAGTCGCGGGCCTCAGCTGCTCAGCTGTAGAAAACATTTTCTCCAGCAGCAGCAGCAGCAGCAGCAGCTGCTGGCTGCTTGGCAGGTTCAGCAGCCAGCTGCAGGGCCAGGGCTGCCAGCACCGCTGGGGCTGCGGTGCGGCAGCAATGCCGATGCGGGCTGCCGCCATGCCGACAGGCTCGGATACCCCTCTAACTCTTCAACAGAAGACTTTGAGCACTTGTCTCTGTTTCAGTTCAAGAGGCTTTAGAAAGCCATTAGAAGATTTTTTTAATTGCTGTGATAAAAATGGGGTCACTGCCAGTCATCATAATTTCCTTCCAGAGTCCCAACCTTAAAAACTCGCCTTCCTTGAATGTTAAACTTTCTTTGCTCGGTAGCAGGCAAGCAGGCTGTCTCCCAAGCCAAAAAAAACTGTTGTTTTTGTGCACTCTCAGACATGACCAATATATTTGTGACTAGGTTTTCAATGATGCCCCGAGGAGCCGCGATACCTGCGATTCACTGCCACCTGGAGTTCAGGTTAAGCTGGAAGAGCGTCTCTACCTCCAGTTGTGTTTTAACTCTTCAGAATGGCTTTCAGATTTAATTTGGCACTCCTGACAGAGAAATTAGACTGGAAGTTAAGTTTAAATAGAAATAAAGGTGTATGTGTGTGTGTGTGTGTTTAAATCATGGTTTATTAAAGCAGAAGAGACTTGATATAAATAAAATATGACTTCTCTTCTCAGTAAACCATGTCCACATTGCTTTATTACCTTTAATCATGTAGTGCAAACACAGCTGGTATTCTTTCTCTATTTCTCCACTTCCCTTATTTTAAAATGGGCCTATTTATTTTATTATTATAAATAATATTCATGAGGTAGATATGTAAAAGCTTTAACATTTTATAAACTGTGCTGTATTTCTGTTTACTTAGTCATTTGCAAATTCAAGCAATTTTAGCAAGCACTAAAGCTCTGTTGTGTCTTTAGGTTCTTGAATATTCAGATTTCAATATCAAACCTCTGACTACCTAATAACTGTGAAAAAGTCCATAGTGTTTTCTAGGATGATAATAGACATTCCAATAAAAAATATTTCCTCAGCATTCCAGAGATATTGAGAGTAGTGGGTCACATCTCATAAAAAAATCTCCTATTTTCTGTGATATTTTGCCAATTAAATGCAGTTTCTGTTCCGATGGCACAAGGCTGTGTATACACACACAAAGTGCTTTTTAAAGAATATATTTACTTAGTAAATGTTACTGAGTTCCGAGAGCAGCTTATAATTCAAATCATGGACTGGATACACACTGACTCTTAGTTTTCAAGTAAGATTTTAAACGTATACTGTTAATGATTTAGCTCTCTAGTCAACAAATATGTTGCATGTGAAAGTGCAAATGCCTCCAGCTGAGCACCCTGGGAGACAGCTCAGATGAGCTGTGCAATGATTTGGCAAAAATCCATCTCAGGCCTGCACACCTCTTCAAATAAACCTTTCAAATGGCACAGCATAAAAAGTCTCTCTTTGACTTACCTCTCTTTTCACACATAAGGTGCTGATGGGAAGGGAGATGCAAATTAATTTTGATGCACACCTCTAACCTACTGTTTTGCCATTATGACCACGCTTCAGCAGGTTTGGTTTGCAGTTTCAGTCTGGGGCATGCACCCACACATTGAACGCAGCTCCAGAGGTACTGCTGCAAGCTTCTTCAGCCTTGTCCAGCCACACGTCCTTGCCTCCGGCGCACATCCCAAGGTACACAACATCTTTTGTAAAGAAAACTATTGTGGAGCTACACTACTTGCAGAATTAAACCATACCAGTCCCTAAGTTTGCAAAATTGAGCTCTGACTCATACAAGAGCAAATAGTCCCATCTACCAGACTTTCTTCCTTCTGGCTGCATTAGATATATCTATTACAAGAACTAACTGTTCAAACTGGATGTCGCTTTTAGGCATTTTGTCCATAAGCACTCAGTGACTGTAGCAGTGAAAAAGAGATCTTTCAAGGCTAAAAAGAGGTTATTTAACTTGAGATAGAAATTAAAAACGTTCCTGATTTTCCCATTAAAAAAAAATCCGTCTCTTGCAAACCAAAGCTTACATAAAAGTAAGATAAATAACTTTTCCTGTAACGTTTTGTATAGAATTGATCCACATGTCCTTCAAACCAAATGTTAATATTTTATTTTAAATCCCTCAGGCCTAATCTAGCTTAATATTTTTTTATTTAGTTTTACAGCTATATGGTCTGACAAATTTTCCTTTTGCCTATGAGAAGCAGAATTGCTTAAGCATGACTTATTATTGTGCTCTTCATCATATCACCTAACCTTAGGCTTAACTGGAAAGTGAGAAGCGGGTTGGTAGACTTATCTGAAAAAAGACTCACCTGAAAAAATATTTTTGAGATTCAGTTGATTAAAATCTTTTAAAGAATTTCTAAAAATTGGGTAATGAATGTTCAGTTTCAAAATTCTCCACAAGCAACTAAATTTACAATCTGGATTTAAAAATTGCTGAACACCCTCTCAGTTCAGAAGAAAGCTTATTAAAAATATACCCTGGCAAATTAAAGCAGCCCTCTGTCCCTTAATTAGGGCTTCATTTACTGTTATATTTTCCATTAAAATTTTAACAGACATTATTGAAATCTTTATGATTAACAGGACAATTATAATCTCTCCTCCACAGAAATAGGTCTTTCTGCTTGTTTTTTCACAAAATAATTTTTCTCTCAAGATCTTCTTGTTTTTTCACCTAAAATAATTGTTCTCAAGATCTTTCCTTTATAGATCAACCATCACTCTGTATATTTTTGTCATGTTTTGGCAAGATTTTTTTTTTAATTTCCCATATCATGGGCTTTCTCTTCCTCTTTTCTTTCTGGAGAGGTTTCTGGGCTTTTTCTCCTCTCTAGGTTTTTGGGTTGGTTTTGTTTGTTTCATAGATGTTTAATATGGATTTACTACTCCACTCCTTTTCTTTTCCTACATTTTTTTTTTATTTACTGTTTTCCCATATTCATCTTCCCCCTCATTCTCTGAAGCTGTCCTTACCTGTTATCATTTGGTTTTATCTTGGGGAATTATGAATACTTGCAATTTGCCATTAGCTGGCATGTCATGAGGGGAGGAGGACCCAAGAGTTGTATTTAAGGTTAGTTGAATCACTTCTACCTAATGGTGGTGAATAGACAGTGGAAGGAGGGACTGTCACCACCCACCTGGAACTGGAGGGGACTGACCTTGTCCCCTTCCTGCCCCTGAGAAAAATGAACTATTGCACGTTTTAAGCAGATATCCCCGTCTTGAGTCATGACTGAAGAAAACCATAGCACAAAGTGCCTTCACTCAAAGTTAAATATATGGTGCGAAAGTTAAAATATATGCTCCAGTGAAGGAGCCTCCAATCACTTCCCTTCACTCACTTGCTAATAGAGAGATTGTGCATCAGACAGCTGAAAAGATGAAGGGGCTGGGGAATTCCTTGAGGCCAGATTTTCTACCAGTAGGTGCGATAATGCTGGGAACTGAGGGGAGAATAGGTGAGGTTTTTTCCTTCTTTTGAGGAGGGGAAAAAAGCATGTACAAAATGTTATTACCTAGGTGGAATGTTGTTACCTAAAGCTAAATTTAGCAGAATACTAGACTTAATTGCTCTTTGGAAAATTTCTAAGGGAGCTCAGATAACCACAGGCAGTTCTTTGGCTTACTAATTTTTCATCTTCATGGGAGGACATTGTTAAAGTGTGCAGGCAGGGGATCCTGGCCTGGGGTTTGCTGAACAGAAAATGAGAAACTACTGAGCAGAAATTGCTGGACATAACAAATAACAAAGTGAGAAGCTGACAAAAGTTACAGATAGCGCTTTGAGGAATGACCAGCTTTCACAGACTGTTAAGGCGGAGTTATGTGAGAAATGGCCAGTTTTTGCAGATAATAGTAAAAGGGGAGCATTGAGGACCTTTTGGGGAGTACAACCTTGTGTTGCCAGCAGTACCTAGGTAAGTGTATCAGTAATACCAATCAGTATTATCAAGAGAACCATATAATACCAGTAAGTCGTACTATATAAAGCTGATATTACCTAGGAAGCAGTACTAGAAATACCAAATGTTGGTACAAATGTAGCAAAGCCACTGGGGAAAAACGTAATTATGGTTGGGCTTTTTACTTGGATGGAGATAAGAGCAGAGAAAGGGAGGGGGTCAAGGTGTTTGGGGGAAGAACAAGAATTGGAAAATGGAGAGAAGGGAGGACAAAAGGGTCTGGTCTAGTGTAATTGATCATAAGCATGCCTTTATAAACACTTGTTTGTGCCTAAGGCTACAATACACTATATATGTGTGTGTGTATTTATATCATGTAAACATAAAGTTAACGCATCTGTTCTTTCCCTCAAAGTTTTGCAAGGTGATACGACAGCAGAGGAAGATGATTTAAAATCTGCGAGGAGGAAGCATGCTCCACAAAGTCTTGAGAAGACAAAACTGGATTGCATTTTATAGGTTTGATAGAAAGCATGTCTCCTGATACAACAGTGGCTGTAGGACAGACAGTGATTTATAAACAGGAGAATTAGAAATGCAAGTTTGCCAACCTGTATGTGTTTAGCCTGCATTAACAGTTGATATTAGGCACCACGTCTTGGAGATAAGTTTCATATACTGCTTCAAAGTTTTATTGACAATTTATATATTGTATAAGATGTATAACCTACCAGTGGAAAGGGCATTTTTTTTTTTATCCTTACATTAAGAATTGTTTCTTCTTCTTTTAAACACAAGTACCTTATAGGAAGTTTTTAACTGCTATTTTTATTATATGCATTTCCTGATATAGGCTTCAAACTGATATTTTTAAAAGGATTATCTGAATTTAAATCTGTTGTTGTCATGAGAAGTCTTAAAATATAAAACATTTAAAAAGGGATTTGAAAATATTTAAGACTTCTATTTATGTACGTATGGTTATTGATATCAAGGAGAGGCAGGAGAGTATTTTTGTACTTTTACTCTGTGGTGATATTATTTTACTTAGACAAGTTGATTCCTGTAATCTTTAAGCCCCTAATGTTTGGAAGCAAGACTGTTTGCTGAAATATCGGGAAATTTTAATCAGGTCTGAACACAGGTTAATCAAAATTCTCACTTTGTATCATGTATCCCTCAATTTTGGCTGTATTTGAGAATCTTGGATAATGAAATTACAGTTCCACATTCTAATATATTCCACCTAGAATGCAGTGGAAAGGCTGAAGGACTAGTTACTAGCTGTAAATTAGGGAATCCTTATCAGCTGCATTCTCAGATTAAGCTTGATACAACACAGCTGGGGTTCTCTTTTATGTTTAATTCAGTGTTATAAATCATAACTCCTCTTTACTCAGCAGGTTTGTTACTGCACTCTCAAATTCTGGTTAATTTGGGTTTCTTGAATGATAATCACGTTCATTTTAAAAAAAGTAGCAAAAAAAATGACTGCATAGATGCCTGTAGTTCTCATGTATTGAAGTTTTCATAAACTAGAGCTTGTGACATCAAAGAAGATTCCCGGCTTGTGCTTGGAGTAATATTGGCACAGAAAGTAAGATTTCCCAGGAAGACAAATCTAACTTAAAATAGAACCGAGTATCAGTAAGAGTTGATAAACGTCAAAATTTTTTACACATTATGAATCTAGTCAAATTTTAGAATTATTATTGTCTTTTTATAATGAGTTAATTATAAAATTAACTTTTATATTTAACTTATTATTTATAAATGTTATTTATAAAAATAACTTTCAAAGTTGCTGATTAACAGCGGCTCTCTCTTGAGCAGAGCTTGGCTCCATGAACAGAGCTATTTCATAGCCATTGTATCACCTATGTTTCACATAAGGCCCACCTGAGGCCACAATAAAGTCAGCAGTAACAAAAGCTTCTCGAGTCCTAATGTACGCAAACTCTGACCTGGATCATATGTACAATTAAATTACCTGGTTTTCTAATTATTTCAGCTTTCAGTTAGTTTGTAGAAGCCAGTCAGTTTCAATACAACACCTCTGCACCGTTCAGTGGATTCAGCACCATTGGTTCACTTAAACTAAGATCACTTAGTTACCGTAAATGCCATCATGTCCATGGCTACAGAAAATTTGAAGCTTTTTTTTAAAATATGGATACAAAAGTCAGAATGTTATCTAAAGAGTGTTTGCATTTCCTAAGCTTCTAACTAGCCTGATGTTAAAGCAGAGTCTTTGCCAGAGGAGCCCTTATCAAATAAAAATAAATCTGCAAATGTCTTTAATCTTGTCTCATTATTTTAAACGCTTACTATGTCTTCAATAAAATAAAATGTACATTTATTAAACTTCTAAAAGGTATCTGTGTATATCTAAATCTGAAGCAGAAGTAGATACTGGGGCAACATACAATCTCATTTGCTGAACAGCTCTGTGTCTCTTATTAACTCAGTATTTCACCTTTATAAAATGCATATACACACATGCACATATATATGTGTATGCATATATACATATATACATATATACATATGCACATGCACACATTCCTGCACGTGCTTATATATATGTGTATAAGAATACAGGTATTCTTGTTTTGCACTAGTTATTGGATCAAGGTCAAATGATTAATGGGATGACCCAACAGTAAAGTTTTTGAAACCTTTGATTGAATATGAGAAACCTTTGA
>NW_008795127.1:5800470-5807371 GCF_000699145.1 Aptenodytes forsteri | reverse complement strand
TTATATACTGAGCATGACATCACATGGTATGGAATGTCCCTTTGGCCAGTTTGGGTCAGCTGTCCTGGCTGTGCCCCCTCCCAGCTTCTTGTGCACCTCCAGCCTTCTCAGTCGGTAGAGCATGGGAAGCTGAAAAGTCCTTGGCTAGTGTAAGCATTGCTTAGCAACAACTAAAACATCGGTGTGTTATCAACATTATCCTCATCCTAAATCCAACACACAGCACTGTACCGGCTACTAGGAAGAAAATTAACTCTATCCCAGCTGAAACCAGGACAGAGGGTCTCTCCAAGACTTACTACTCTAGAGAAGCATCATCATACATAGGGCTTACCTAGGTACTTTCTTTTGACCTTTTCTCTGCAAATTATACTAACAAAGGTATTATTTAACTTTTCCATTAACTTTTCCATTACTCATTTTCTTAACATGAGTTGAAATAACATTATATCTATTTGAGGAATCTGTATTTGTAATAGCTGTGTTAGTGCTTGACCAGGCTGTCTTGGGTGTAAAGTATGTAAAGCACCTTTCAGATTTGAGAGCTATGTTTCTGTCAACCACAAGTAGAAATACAGCCAATGATCTCATTCAATTTCTATGTGATATTCTTTTCACAGTGAAGAACATTACAAAATGTAGCACATTTATGACTGGCAGTCTCTGGTTAGAAAAGGCTCGGGGCTGGGATCAGAACAAGCGATGAAGGTCAGGACTGAAATACATTCCGTTTTAAGGATGCAATAGAAAGCTTGAACTTCATTTACTAAGGAGTATGGGTCACTGACTTTGCCCATTCCAGACAGAGATACCCAGTATGTGTCAATGAGATTGCAGCGCAAGGAATGCAAATAGAATCTGCTTTATACCCAAAGATAGTGCTCCTTCATTTGCAAGAATGTTGAATTAATTCAAACAATGAGAACACATAGAATAAACAAGCATCTTTTTTTTATCTATTTCATTTTTCTCTCAGAGCTATTCATATCAGCATCACCTAGGATACCCTGGAAAGATGCATCTGCTCATAGTTCTAACTCAGCCCAGGTGGGAAAACTTGCAGAAGTTTGGAGGCAGGGATTGTCTTCTCTTCCATGCAGATGGGATTTTTTTGGTTTTGTTTTGGGTTTGGGGTTTTGGTTTTTTACGATCATTTGCTTTTTTCACTCATCATTCGACTGGAGCATCGGGTTTAAGGGAAGCAGGTGACAGCACATACTGAAGTAGTGCTCCATCAGTACAGTCACATGCGACTCCTCCATAAGGAAAGCACTGTATTTCAGAGAACTTAAGTAAATTCTGTGGGCTTCAACATATAGCATATGCTCAAAGTTGACTGTCATTCAAACTTTTTTTTGAGAAAGACATATTACAATGTTAAATGCTAGGGGAGGTCTCTGAAGTCTTTATCTTAGCATGGTAGTAGTGTATATTACTTTAAGACTCTTGTCTTATTGCTTGCTTCAGTGAAGGGAACTTTTGCAGGCAAATTACTGTAAACAGCAAAACACTTCCTTCTGTCTTACCTTCCCTAATTAAAGCAACAGGCAACATGGTTTTATGGAGGTGAGTTTGGGCTGGAATTCAAGATATTGAGGCCTCTATTTGCCATTTGTGACCATCAGGGTTCAAAGATGTAGATCACTATGTAAATAGTCAATATTTCTAAGAAACTATAACTTCCTTCAGTTTATATAGAAAAGGAAATACCCCAATATATTTCAGATGAGGAACAGAAATAAACTTTGCTTTTGTTCTTTTTTTGTGTGTTTGTTTTTTAAATGAACAGCCTAGAATCCATTAAGATTAAGTTTAAAACTTTGATTTGCTCCTAAGCAAACAACTTACACAGAATGGCATGATAATATAAAGTCCATTAGAAAACCAGAAATAATAAAAGGAATAGGACAAAAAGCATGGCTTTAAACCTTTTTCAAACCAGCCAAATTAATACACTAATTCTGCAGTAATTCATCCAAGGCAGCCCAGTCAACACCGAAGAGATCTGAATATGTGGCAAATACCATTCTTGTCACAATTTTTCTTCCAAATACTCCTTTACTTTGCTAATATGCCCTATGCTAATCATATGCCTATAGGCTCTACTAATAAGAACGTTTTATGTCTTATAACCCTTACTTTGATATGATCAATGTATTTCTTTTGGTGCTTAATAACAATATCTTATTGCTGATTGAGCCAAAGGATAACCTGTTTTTTAAAATAAATTTCGTATAATCATAAAATTTCTAATTTCTGTTGCTTTCAATAACAGGTTGTGCTTACATATAAATTTAAAAATAATATATCCTAGTGTTCATTGAGCCCTGATAGTTCTTTAAATAAAAACCTCCTTATATTCCAAATAGTGTTAAATCCTGACTAGGATCACTTCCTCTGAATTGACTAAATAGAGCCTTTCATTCACTCTGCTAAGTGGTGAAGATTTGTTAGGCTCCCGTGGAAGTAAATCCTGAGAGGGACAGGTTTTTTTCTCTTGGTAGTGAGATTTTTGGTGGAGGGGGTGTTGTTTTTATTTTTTCTGTGTCTAAATTAAGCATTTTGTCATTACGCTCCTATGCAAATGCAATTTAAAAAATATAAAAATACGAAAAGCACGGACAGAAAATATATAAACTAAAACAATACAAAGCAATGGTAAATTACAAACTTTATAAACACAATCAAAACATCTCCTATTCTTCTCATTTCTCAGTTACAAGCTTGGACTTTTTATCTGTGCAACAACTAAAGTCCTGGAAATATATATACACGCAACTTTACTGAGATAAGTAAACCAATCTACTATGATGGAACTCACTAAAAGCACAAAATTACTTGTATGTATAAAATGGTACATTTGGGGATGTTCAGTTTTTTCACCCCAAAACATCTCCTATTCTTCTCATTTCTCAGTTACAAGCTTGGACTTTTTATCTGTGCAACAACTAAAGTCCTGGAAATATATATACACGCAACTTTACTGAGATAAGTAAACCAATCTACTATGATGGAACTCACTAAAAGCACAAAATTACTTGTATGTATAAAATGGTACATTTGGGGATGTTCAGTTTTTTCACCCCGTAAGAGACTGATGTCTCAGACTTTCACAGAGGTTAGAGGTTTTATGATCAGAATCTAAAGCAACAGTTCTGGCCATAACTATAACAAACTACTGGTCGATGAAGAAACACAGAGATAGGGAAGAAAAAGACAGAAAACATTGAGGAGGAATTGCTTGTCACAAAGATCTCTAAAGAGAAAAGGTAGAGCTGTGTGAAAAATAGGATTCATGCCCCATAAAGCATTCCTAGTCTTTGGAAAGACTTTATTTATCTTGAAATATGACAATGCTGACATCCCAAAAAAATTATGCTAGAAGGAGTTTTTACTGAAGATAGTGAAATATTTTGTTTCTAAAAATTGATTCCAAGAAAACATTTTCAAAATGTCACTGTGTTTACATTTCATAATACCATTTTGTTTTGAATTTTCACATAGAACATCAAAATGTTTAGCTGAAAAGTACATTCTTAACATTAAAAAACAATTTCAAGGAAAGCACATATTTTTGTCAGAAAAAATGATGAGAAAAAATTTCAAATAACTATAGAGAATTATCTGTACCCTGGAAAAAATCCAAGAGCATTGTTGCATTCTGTGGAAGATATAACTGCTCTAAATACTTCACACTCATCGTGGAAAGCCAAGTAAATGATACGTCGTGTTGACACAGGCTCTGACCATCAAATTGTGTGAATTGTACGTACTGGAGGTTTATGCATATTAATAACCATGGTCTTCATGTCATGCTATTCCACAATGCATAGTTACACCAAGTTTTTTGAAAAAACTTTTCCCAGAAATATATTTTCTATGCCAACACTGATAGCCAGCACCCTGATGCTCTCCTGACTGAATCTGTATCGTGTGGTCAGTGGATGTCATCCAGTCTGAGTTTCCAACCATTGGTATTACACTGAGAGTAAATATATGGGCATCATTCATGTGAAAGACAAAGAAAATTAATTTCTCAAGAATTGACACTTATTATTAAGCACAAAGAAATTGCTGTGAGCTAGCTATCTGACACACAGGGAGCATCTAACCCTGTCTGCCAGTAATAACCTTGAGTAGGTTATTACTACTCATAGTAGATAGTAGAAGTAGATCCTCATACATTCATTCAGAAACAGATGCACCTCACTCTGTGACCCCGAGAGGAAAAGAGGAAAAGAAAGCAGGCTTCATGGGAGGAAATGATTATTTATATGTTTTTCTCTCTTCTTCTTCTTTCTCTTCCTGTTAAAATTGCTGAATTATTACTGGTGTGCAAGCAGACCTGGATAATGTAATCAATCCCCAGTTATTTAATGAGTTGTTTAATTAAAGTGATATTTGGCCATTGGGATTAGGTGGCTGCTGCTATCTTAGAATCCAGATATGGACTGTATGCTGTTATTTATTGACATTATTATAATATAAAGTAAGTACCCATTTTACCAAAGGTACCAAAAGGCCAGTATCTTACCTGCACAGTTTCTGTTATGAGAAGAGGACTAAAGAGTAATAATAATAAAAACCCAAGTATTTTATTCTGCTTTCTAGTTCAAAAATGGAGCTCACAGTGCTGTCCTTTCACTACATTTGGTGGTATTGTTGGTTGCTAATAACATATTTAATCTATCAACAATCACACTTCACTGAAGATGATAGCATGCTAGATCAACTCTCTTTCGGGTTAAATGAAGGAATAAATATCTTCCTGTTTGGAGGTAGCTGAAAGAATAGAAGCTACTGATAGAGGCACTGGTCTTCATAAAAAGGCTGGAACAAGAACTCTGGAAAAGTAAAGCTGCTCTGGAACAGATAAATGCTATGGCAAAGGAATTGCCTAGCTGTTTGGAAAGTCTCAAGGGTAAGGGATTGAAAAGATAGAAAAAGTGAGTTTAGCTGAAGGAGGAAACAATGAGGAAAGCTTCTTTTTGGCAGATATCTGGCTAGAAAGACAGCATGAACTTCTGAAGAATGAAAACTGCCTTATTCCATCTCTGTCCAGGGACAGAAGAATAAATGCTATGGCAAAGGAATTGCCTAGCTGTTTGGAAAGTCTCAAGGGTAAGGGATTGAAAAGATAGAAAAAGTGAGTTTAGCTGAAGGAGGAAACAATGAGGAAAGCTTCTTTTTGGCAGATATCTGGCTAGAAAGACAGCATGAACTTCTGAAGAATGAAAACTGCCTTATTCCATCTCTGTCCAGGGACAGAAGAAATTTTTTGTAAAAAAAAAAAAAAAAAAGACAGCATGAACTTCTGAAGAATGAAAACTGCCTTATTCCATGTAGTCACCCAAAATATGTTCCTGACTATATGAATCAGTCTCTCCTCTGATTTGAAACAGATCTTAAGCATTAGCTAACCAGTTTGACTACAGGCAGCTATTTTACACCTGTCGAGGGAGAGCGGTCTCTTGCCTTATACTGTGTACTATAGCATGTCAGATAGGTGACAGATGATTACCTTGTAGTTTTCAAGCACTTAGTAGTACTCTTAAGTGACTCTGGGAAACGAAATATTATTTCAAATAAACCTGAATTTTGGAGGTGCCAGTATCCATTATTTTACACACACTCTAAAATTCCACTTGTAACTGTGTTTCACTGGCAGAAAGGTTACCATGTGTGTCCAGTAAAACCTCAAAGGTAGGCAACCTAAGAAATACTTTGTAATAAGAATGATGGGGAAATGGATGGGATCTCTACATCAGCGGAACCTGAGACAGAAATTCTCCATGGGAAACTCCTAAAACACTGTCATTGCCTCTTCCTCATTGTTCTCAGGAGAGGAATAGAGAGCATCAGTGGGACATTGCTTCTGACTGAAAACATATTGTACACACTCAGCGGCTCAGTGGATGTGCTGAGACTCTTAGTGGATTAAGGCTACACTGATGAAAATCAGTAGTGTTATGGCATGATGCTTATATATCAATTATATTTGGCTATATTCATGTATTGTAGCTACACCACAGCCAGTGGTCACTGCAAACTTGATTTCTCTCTGACGTGATCTACAGACAGATAAAATAAACACATCAGAGTAAAGGATGTCGGACAGCCAAAAATCCCATAAGTGTGAAGAAGTTCTAAAGAACATTCATGCAGTCATGAATATGCCTCATGGACATTTGTTTTTCCAGTAGCATGATTAGTGCTGTAACATAGCAGATATAAATCTTTAACTACCATTGACCAGCAGAAAGCACATGCTTCTGCAAAACTATCACAAACTATTTGTTCAGGATGCTCGTTTGTGTCAGCTTTGACAGACTCTTAGTATAGAACTGAATTTTTTGGCGTTATGAATTAAGTACTGGCTCAGGAGCCCCACAGGACCTCCAGTTGGAGCTCCTTTGCCATTTGCCTTACTCAAAGGGCAGGGGATGTGCTACCTCCTTTGTAACCTTGGAGTGCAGATTTCACTCCTGTCATAGGAAACCAAGCTACTGGTTATACCAAGACAGACAATCCACGCCTGCCATCCCAGTAAGGGGGGTTGATTCTTTCTGTCCTTGGTGTCTTCTTCAACCATGAAATTACTGGCTTTGCTGGATCCTGCCTTTCTGCCTCACCCTTTTCTGCTTTTACATTTTACCAAGAGCTTATGGGTCAGAATTAAAGGGAAGGCAGGGACAGGTGACATTACGGTGGGGGTCTGCTACAGGCCACCTGACCAGGAAGACAGAGTGGATGAGGCCCTCTATAGACAGATAGGAGCAGCCTCACGCTCACAAGCCCTGGTCCTCATGGGGGACTTCAACCACCCCGACATCTGTTGGAGGGACAACGCGGCAGGTTCATAAGCAATCTGAGAGGTTCCTGGAATGCGTCGATGATAACT
>NW_008795127.1:5764854-5800080 GCF_000699145.1 Aptenodytes forsteri | reverse complement strand
AGAAATTGTCCGAGCAGCCAGGGATCAGGTTAGGAAAGCTAAAGCCCTGATAGAATTAAATCTGGCCAGGGACATCAAAAGGCAACAAGAAAAGATTCTATAGGTACATTGGGGATAAAAGGAAGATGAGGGAAAATGTGGGCCCTCTCCAGAACAAAACGGGAGACCTGGTTACCTGGGACACGGAGAAGGCGTAGGTACTCAGTGACTTTTTTGCCTTGGTCTTCACCGGCAAGTGCTCGAGCCTCACCGTTCAAGCCGCAGAAGGCAAAGGAGGGGACTGGGAGAATGAAGAGCCGCTCACTGTGGGAGAACATCAGGTTTGAGACCATCTAAGGCTTCCTTTAGGAAGTTTTGTTTGCCTTTAACAATGTGTAAATTAGATTATTTTTAAATCAATAAGATGGGTACAAGCTAGATTGTAATACCTTTATTAAATTTCTGAATAAATGTTTTCTGTATTTTCATTGCAAAAATCTATATGATCAATAAGAAACCTTTTTCTTTTCACAAAGAGAAAACATAATCCATGAGGTTCTTACTCATGTCAGTTCTCAGTAATCCCAATTAAATAATGTAGCATTATTCCCATGAGTAAGGCTTTGTCCTGTTGTCATAAGACTGAACCCATAGTTATATAAATATATTGGACAAGAGAGTTGTTTCCTCCCTAAATCTGATTATACTATATACTCTGCTTTTTGCTGTTTAAAAATACCTTCTGTCAATAAATTTTGTAATTGATTTTATACACATATGTTAATTTAAATACTTCTTGCAGCCACCTTCTGGCTAGCTCCAGTATCTCAGCCATTGGACATAAACTGTAAGGAATATAAATTAGATCATAGAAAAGCAATGAAAAGTAAAATGCAGAGGTGAACAGAACAGCATTCTGCCTCAAAAAATTACCTCAATTTTTTTTCCCTATTAAAGTCAAACTTTAAATGATTGGACCTGTTAATAATGTTTAAGTGAACTGCTGAAATATGAGAACTGAGAATGCTTAATTTATTCTATTTATATCTGAATGGATATTTAAAAAAACCAAACCATTTCCTACTAAGTATTGCTTCGCTGCCTATTTATTGATATTGTTCTTGGAAGAAAATGGAAATTCTCTTTTGCTTATGCAGCCAAAGCAAATCAGTTTTGATTTTCTATCAGAGATGTTTTAAAATTCCACATGTAAAATTTCAAATACAATACTCTTAAGATGTGTTTTATCAGTTTATGAAAAAGAATTATGACAGTTACCCACCACAGAAGATTCAGTGACCCAGAAGACCCTTTTTGTCTTGTGCATCTTGATAAACATTCCAGAGTACAAAATTTCTGTTTCCATATACTTAAAATCTTGCCATTTGAAGAAGTAAGCACTCTTCATAGCGCTTATTAGTATTTTTTTCTCAATTTTTCAGTATGCAAACATTGAACTCCATCCTGCTGTTCTCTCAGAAATAGTTTCTGTGGAATCAAGCACACAAAAGCATCCCAGCCGAGCAATATGCCCTCAAGTGCCTAGTTTCATTTTTTGAGAAGTCCTGTTGATTTCAGTAAATGATTTGAATATATAAAATTACTCTCAAGCTCAAGTACCTGTAGAAACTGTGATCTAGGGAAAGCAGCAAAGCTTAAGAACATTTCCTGCATTGTCCCTGCAATTAAATTCTATACATAATTTATCGTATTCTACTAGTACAGCCCATCTAGTCTAGTCTATTAGTTTCTCTAACATATCTAGCATCAATATACATACAGATATATAGCTTAAATATATCGTATATTATAGTATCATAGCATAACTCACATGAGAGGGGCCTTGTGAAGGTCTCTAGTCCAACCTTCTGCTATGGAAGGGCTAGCTGTGAGATCAGTCCAGGTTGCTCAGGGCTTTACCCAGTCAGGTCTTGAAAACCTCCAAGAATGGAGCCTGCCCAAGCTCTGTGTGTGACCTGATGGACTTTCCTCATGAGGAAAACATTCCTCTTTACATCCAGTCTGAACCTCTTATTTCAGTTTATACCCATTGTGTCTCATCCATGCACCACCATGAAGACCCTGGCTCCATCTTCTCGGTGCCCTCCCTGAAGGTCCTGGGGGGCTGCTATTAGGTCAGGAAAAACTTCTCCTGGTTGAACAAGCCCTGGACATGCAGCCTCTGCTCAGAGGGTGAGTGATCCAGTCCCTACCAGCTTGGTCGCTCTCCCCTAGACTTACATCTTTGTTTGGGGGGCCCAAAGATGGGGGCAATGTTCTGGATGTGATCTGAGTGCTGCATAGAAGGGGATAATCCCTTCCTTTGACCAACTGGCTGTGCCCCTGCTAATGCAGCCCAGGAGGCTGGTGGCCTCTCTGCTGCCCGAGTGCTGCTGGCTCATGTTCAGCTCGCTGCCCACCAGCACCCCCATGGCCTCTTCCACAGAGCTGCTCCAGCCCAGCTGTCCCCAGGCTGTATCGTTGCAGGGGGGTGTTTCTTTACAGGTGCAGGACTTTGCCTTTGCCCTCAGTGAATTTCATAAGGGTCCTGTCGGCCCATTCCTCCAGCCTGTCTGGGTCCCTCTGGATGGCAGTCCTGCACACGAGCATATCATCTGGTGTCCCCAGGGTGGTGTCATCTGTGAACTTGATGAGTGTTCACTCTTCCAGAGCATTAGTTAAGGTGTTGAGCAGCACTGGTCCCACAGTAGATCCCTGCATTGTGCAAGATATATTTAAATAGTGACTTTTACTCTATCAACAAGCCTAAGTTTAATATGCCAAAGTAGGATGGCATGGGTGGTCGGCCTTTCAGTAGGAGTTGCCTTGTGCCTGCTGTTTGATAAATGGCCTTGTGCAGCCATTTTTGTTAGGAAAACAAAAGCAGATGAGGTCCATATAGCTACTGTCCTCTCACTTGCACTTATAGGTGCCACTGTGTTACAGTTTGTAGACTGCTTAATCGGGATGGATGACTGTGTGGTGGAGTGGTTTGGGTGGAAGGGGAAGAGCACCATGAGGTTTTTGATCACTTGGGAGTTTCTGTTCTCTCTTTGAGATATCTGTTGTGGGTTTGGCCTTTTTTTTAATAATATGACCGGGAGTGGAATATAGGTGTAAGAAGAAGATTTATTCTTTTTCATAAATGCAGTGACTGATACATGATTCCTGTGTACTCCACTCCATGCCTGCCATACTTGCGCCTTTCTCACTCACTTACTATCCCCAAATCCTGTAATCTGTGGGCAGTTTCTTAAAGGAAATGCAACTTGTGTCTACTTTTGATTTTTATGCCTTGGACATCTAAGTTATCACTGAGTATCGCTGGCAAAACCAGTTCTGTGTTCTGACACCTCCACCTCAAGAACAGAACATATATAAACAACAAAACCTGAAGACCACAGTTCTGAAGAATAATTGTTCTTCAGAGATGGCTTTTCTGGGGTAACTTCAGATAGAGGGAGGTGCTATGGAACTGAGCCTGGGGGTGGGAGCCAGGAAACCTTATAAGCTGCTGGCATTGGTTTTGTTTACCTATTCTTGTGGTGAATGTACATGGCTACACCATAAAAGCTTGATAGTGTGTGGTCTTAAGCTCGTATTGTTTGATGAGTACTCTTCCCTCTTTGGTTGAAAAACAAAAGTTTAAACTACTCAGTTACTTAACTTACCTATTTTATTTATCTTCTACAAGCATATTTTTCATATTTGATCACATTCTGAAATCTCCTTGTCCTCTCTTATCTACAATGATTTTAAGAAAGGAAAAGATTTCTGGTTAAATGCTGTGAAGTTGGAATTCTGGCTAACTGCTATGAAGTTGTCTGAAGGCTTCTTATCATCATCAGATGACCTGGATTTTCAGTGATCCTGCACAAAATTTTCTTCCATCAAGGAACTGCTTGTTTTCTTTTCTTGGTATCCTTGAACAACCTTGAGTAGAAGACAAAATGGTATATTTATCTTCCTCATTCTCTTTCCCCTCAGCTAAACTGTCAAATCATGGCTCATGTCCTTTACACGGCAGTTTTTGACTTCGTACAACCCAGAGGAAAAGAAAGAGTGGAAGGGGACAGGGATTTTTCTGCAGTTTGCAGGTGGGGTCAGTACAATGAAAACAGACATTCAGTCAGATACAGAGTTAAGAAGAAAGGTTATAAATAGGGTCTTAAAGACCACTATGTAGAACGAATAAATGAGCAAAGCACACTTAGAGATCTGCCTGCTAATAGACGTCTGCCAACCTATACAAGCAAATAAGTAGTCAACTATTGACCGAAGGGATGTTCCACCAGCTGCAGACATCACAGACAGTCTATTTACTGGCAAGCTTCTGAGCATTTTAAAAATGAATATGATGAAGTCATTCATTTCAGGCTCTGAAGAGTGTGGATAACATACAGCACATGTTATGATCAGTTATGGAGACTAGCAAATCGGTTTTGAAGACAGATCAGAAGAATCTGTGTGTGTGTATGTAAACTGCATATTTTATGTTCTGGTGGAAACCTATATTTAATATAAAGAGCAACAAGGTACCATAGTTTTTATGAAAAATGCCAGTTGATATACTAACGGCTCCTCTTTAAAGAAGACTCAAAGTAATCTAAATGGTACACATAGGTTTTTTTGCTGTTTCTTGGTATTACGTTATTATTGAGCAAAAAGAATACATGATATTCAATCTTTGAAGAATATAAGAACCATGAGCATCAGCATGTCAAATGCAGGAATGCAAAAGTTCCAGAAAACAACCAATTCTGGCCTGTATTTCAGTAAAGAGTTAAACATTGCTGAAGAAGACAGAACTACAAAATTATAGTTGTTATGTTTTTAGTCTCTCTATACTGCATTTAAAATATACATCCAGCTGCTTCATTTTTACCACTTTCCCACATCTCTCTACTTACACTCCGAGCTCTTCATTATTTAACATAATTTTGTTCTTTTAATAAGTTTTCTTCATTTTTCCATGTACTTTCTGGATTTTTCCTGAAGCTTTTTATATCAAGCTGGAGTTTCTGGAAGACTTGATTTGCTTTAGCACTTTCCAAATCTTTTACTCTGTGTTTCAGTTCTTTCTTCATGACTTCACTCTTTGTGCTTAATCAGCCTATCAGACCATCATAGGTATTTTTAGACAGCTGGTATCTAGGCACCCTATTACTATTAAAGATATTAGAAAGTGCTCTAAAATAACGCTATAAAAAGAAATATTCATCAGAAGGAGTCGTGCTGCAGAGATACAAAAAGTGCTGACAAAGGGCTGGTCATTCCAGCTCCCATGCGCTGCAAACCTGCAGGACAAACAGCCTCACAATTAAATGAAGCAGGAAGTAGTGATCAGGCATAATTCCACTTTTTATGTGGTGCCACTTCTGCGCAAACAGTGGTAACAGGCATTTTACATCAGTGGGTCCACATAGGCACACATAGGTAACAATCCGAGCAGATATTGGGAAGGTATATGGAGAATCTAATAATCCTACAGAAGAGAGTTATCAAGTTGGTCAGTGAGGATGAGACACAGTCTCATTTTCTCACCTGTGCCATGTCTGGTCTAGGAGAAATCTTTTGCCACATCCTGCTCACATGAGTAACACATGAGTAACACCCATTCCAGTATGGAGAAAGCTGACTACAGCCTGAGAATGCACACTTGTGTATACACAGTGCTGTCGTAGCTCCAGAAGAGTAATAAGTGGTATTGCACTACATGGACAACCTCTCATTCCCGTATCATCATTATTATCACCAGCTTTTCCATGCAAAGTGGTAAAAAGCATTTATAATTTGTCTTCAAAGAAACTGACTGCTTCACACAAAATCAGTCCTGATCCTTCCTTTCCTTTTGCTACCAGGACTCCAGCTGCAAAACTTCCTGGTAATCTTTCCATCTTAGCAGACCTCAGGAAGGATGGGATTTCTTTCATTTTTTTGCTTTTAAGTACTTCACAAGAATAGTACTACCCATCCTCCTGCTGCTTTAGTCTCTCAGATTAAATAAGAGCTCTCAGAAGCTGCTGTGGTGGTGCTGGACAGATTTCTTTTCTAAACCTGAGGCAACTACTGCTTCTCATCTCCACTTTTCCATCTCGTAAAAGAGATGAGATGAAAAAAGGCACATAGGCTTGAGGTGATATCAGTGAGTAATTGTTACCTGATAAAATAGCACTCAACAGCCTGCCAGTGCTCTTTGGAGGCCAAGAAAGAGACAATCTGGCAGCCCATTTTGGCCACGAAAACCCTGCTGCTGCTGCTTCCTATACGTTTTTCATCAGAGATGCAGCCAAAGAGTTGCCATCCAAGTGTAAAATCAGACCCACAATCCCTCAGTCACAGGGTGAGCATGAGTTCAAGAGGCCCTGAAGCACCTCAAAACACCATCGATTCATCCAGTGAAAAATCACAAGGAAGATAACGTCTGACAGGAATAGGTTCCCAAGACCATGACAAATTATATTTTGACCACAGACACACACACACACAAAATTGATTCAAACAATTTAAAGCAAATTTCACTGCCAGTTTCTTCAAGGTTTCAGAAGCCTCTGAGATCTCACTACCACATACCTTATTATATTCTCAGATTGAAACAGAGAAAAAAAGCTTTCCCTCCTTATTCTGCTCTTATTTGATTTTCCAGCTTTGAATGAAGTTGTATTGAACTGAGTTAGTTGGAAACTGAACCAAAGAATATATTCTTCCTGTACCTGCAGAAGAAGAAACGTCTTTCAAAAGATGGATTAGCACTCCAATAAAATAATTCCAAACATTAAGCTAGTAACTTCTACTTCATTGTCATTAGCATTTAAAGCAAATACTTACTGATTGGCCTTTTTTAATTTAAAGGACAGTTAAATTAATCTAAGTTCATACTATTTAGAATTTTACCCGCCTCCCATTTTTATTTTTAATATCTGTGGATTTTTACCTGCTTATATATTCATTAAAACTTCCTTGTTGCCATTCTACATATTTGTATTTTTTGCTGGTTTTTGATTGGTATTTTGGTTTCTATTTTGTTTTGGGATTGTACTTCCATATTGCTGTTTCCCAGTTTGTTGCACCCTGGAACACTGCTGGAGTTAGTCTTGAAAATTATAAACTAAATTTGTCCTTTTAAATATAACAGGGCCGTGGACCATTGTCAGGTCTTGTATGCAAGTGGTCTTGAATGGCTGAATTAATGGTATATCAAATTTTTCTCTGTCCTTCCATAGGCCCCATCTGGTGCCCACATGCCCCTAAGGAAGACTTACTGTCTGTAGAGTCTGGGGTGGGTATTTTCAGTCCAGAGTGCCTGACATGAATGTGACAGCTGTGTTTCAGCACCACAGAGTGATGTTTACCTACCCCATAACATTTTCTGGGGTATAGTGGGAGGCTATGTGGGAGACTTGAGGCTGCAGAGTCTGCTGGGATAGTACAGAAGACTCTCTAGTCTAAAAGGAAACAAACCTGGTTCTGCCTTGCCCATAATTTCTTTTGGAAATTATTGTCTTGGAGTCTGGAAGTATATTAATAACTAAAAAGAGTGAACAGCCAGTGGTCCCACGCTTTGGCTTGCTCTCTGACCTTGCTTTATTTCGCAGTGTTAAATGTAACTATCTTGAAACACGGGCATGCTCTGAAATAATGCTCTTTAATAACAGTATGATGTTCAGTCATAGCAGGAAAGATTCTCAGTGACTTCCTGATTTCTGGCCTCCTTCCATAGCTAGGTTTGGATAGGCACTGACCGGCATGTTCCTAGGATTGACATAATCTACTTGAGCTGGCAACCTTGGACTAGCTGATGCTGTGAGTCTGTGGTGGTGCTCGCTGTCAGCCCTTTGAATTCTCCTGTCTTGGACATACATCTGCCCCATTCAGCAGGCAGAATATCTGCTTTCTTCCTGTTTTTGGTAGATAGTTTCTAGATTTGGGATAGGCTATTAACGTTAATGACAAATGTTGCACTGATGTAGATAGCATTACTTGTCACCATGTCTTGCATAGTGCATGTTATATTTCAAGTGTCTAGTACACAACTTGAGAATTGGCTGGCTGGGAGTCAGACTCAAGTGCTCAAAGTGTGCACAAAGATCATACGATGCTCTCCTTGTTCAGATATGGGATTTGGGCACTCCATGCCTTGTCAAATGTCTTACAGAAATTCTGATCTACTAGTGCTTGTTCTCTAGAGTTCATTTAATTAACCCTGTCACCCACTGTGATTTCACAGTCTAAAACATTCCACATATTGTTAGTGCTGGTTTTAAGCTGATACAAAAATTGGTCTGTCTATCACCTAGCAATTCTGTACTTGCCTAAAGATAAAGGCAAATGTGGCAAATAATCCATATACACACTTGTTTTTGTAGAGGAGGTTACACTAAACATGGCTAAGACATGCCTAAACTGTCAACTCTACAGGTCACTCTCATCCAACAGAAGTTACACAAACTGCCCTTTTCTGCTTATATCATGGCCTACTGCTCGCAAAAATAAAAACAGTCTAGTTTTTGCTTCTTGATCCTTTCTAGTTTGCATTAAAGCATATAAATTTTTGAGGTCTAAATCTAAAACTATTTCCACCCAAAATGGTTGATCAACTTGTTCTGCTCTCAGTGATGAACTGCATGCATTTATTTTACTTAGATTTTAAAATCAAGTAAATAAGTCAGTGTACAGGAAGATGTAAAATAAAGTGGATAGAAAGACAAATGATGATGGCAAGGGGAATATCTTTTTTAGAGGTGTAGAAGGAAGAAGAGAAAAGTTCAGTCTGCATAAAAGCCTTGGAAGGCTACATACAAGTGAATGGCTATGAAACCCAACATGCTTCTGTAGGAAAGGAATAAAAGCAACTTTACAATATTGGGAAATCTTAATATGTCAGGGGGGAAAGCACTTGTTTTTCCTCATGTGCATATTACATAGTAATAACCTCTATAAAATGTATACAAGCCCCTTTGGTAATTAGTACTGGAAACAACAGGAGAGGAAGAGGTACCTGCTAGTGACAACCAGGAAAGCTCTCTGATATGATACAAACCCAGATACATTATTTAGGAATCTCTATTAGATATAAAGAACATGATTCATAACACTGTTATAAAAGGCTGTAGTTGCAGTGAAACAGATTATTTTACCCATCCACCAGGAAAGTCTGATCAGTGTATATTAGTTTCCCTTTGTGCTGTTTCAATTACACTCCATTTTGTTTCCTCTTTTCCTAGCAAACTGTACTTTCAAATGAGGGCTATATTAGCATGTTGTTCATCTACCTGGTGGCAATTAAATATGTTTTAAAAGTAGATTCCCCACTTCAGGCTTTTGGTTTCTGCTTGGTAGGTTTTTTTGTGACCAGCGACTACTTTGCTCAATCACATCCTTATTTATATCTCCACCTTTCTCCCTAACAACAACTAAGAAGGTTTAGACAGAAGCTACACAAGGCTGTTGGTGGACATGACTGAAATACCAAGATGTCAAAGATTGTTTGCAGAATGAGGCAGGTTGGTGGAAGCAGGAGGGGGAAGAATGAGGCAAGGTCCTGAAGGCCTAACCTTAAATCCATAGGGTGAATCTTGGGGCACAGAGCAAAAAAAAAAAAAAAGTGAGCTCTTCATAATACCTCAGGTGGTTCTCCAGGTGGTTCAAGAAGTGTGTCTCTTGTACAACCTTATAAAAACATGTTTGCTCTAGATGTCTTACCTCATGGTATTAAGGAAGAGAGAAACACTGAATTTCAAATGTGCTGAGTAAGTATGTGATAGTTTTTCTCATTATAAAGGAAATGAAGTTTGGGACTGTCAGAAGGAGTGAGTTCCCTGCTTGATCCAGATGCTTTTTAGCTGAGCTTCTGAGGTTGAAGGTTTTTATAAAGAAAGTGAATGACTGCAGACTTGAATGCAATCTTAATGTTTAGAGTCTTTCAAGATATGTGCTAGGTGTTTGGTCAGTATTCTTTGCATCATTTTACTCTTTCATGCACAGACCCTAGCACCAATTGCAGTTTCTTATTTTGAATGTTCATTTTCATCCACTTGTATAATTCTAGTATCGCTGGAATATTTCCATCTTTGTAATGTTAAAAGCTGGATATTTAAGCAAGGCAGCTATTACCCTACGTTGTAATAATTTTGTCATGGCTATATATTTCCGCTTAACCTTTTAAGAAACATATTCATAACTTTATCTTGTATTGTTGTTAATGTAGTTCCATTAAGTTTTGCATTTACTTACTTCCTAGATTCTGTCAGAAGCTCTCTCTTTGCTCATTTATGACATCAATGGGGCCAGCTGCTACACATTTGCATTTAAGAATAAAAGACTGCAGTTTGGTGGTATGTATCAACCCACAGAGAATGAATCTGGAAATGTGCCTCCATGTGTGCATGCATGTACATGCTTATTGCCTTGATTAAATACTGTGCCCACTAATGTCACAGGAACTTCAACTTCCGAACCTGATGTGCTGAGTTGTTAAATACTGGTAATGTGTATTCAGATTCACTACTACAAAATAATTTATAAAGTTGAGTCAAGAGTTCATGTTCTAAGTTTAATTTAGAATAGGTTAAAATATGAATCATTACATTTCCATTTCCTCTCTGATGTACTTAATGCACCAATTTTTCGAGCAAAAAGTTACATACATTTCATTAATGCTTCTGACTATATGCTTCTTTTCAAGAGCCCTATGAATTCTCAGAAATTGCTGGAAAATGGGTATAGAGGAACTTCAAAAAAAGCTCAAAATGCTGAATTCATTGCTCTCTATTGTCCTGACAGGTGTGAGATGAGCTGTGATTTAAGGTTTTGCTGATCATATCTCTCCTGCAATACACCATGATTAATGATCATGATGATAAAGTAAATCTTTATTAAAGGTAACAGTTAAACAATTAACAGAAACAACAGCCAACAGTAATACTGAAAAGTATGAAAAAAAGGATTCCCTATGTCTGAGCATTCTCGTGAATTAACTATAAAGGAGAACAGGTCATTAGAAATAATTAGTTTTAGATTCTTGCCTTATTATTCATAATCACAAAACTATTGTCCTGGCTGTAACAGTCCCCTACCAAGACAATGCTCTGGAATAGTTGCTACAGCATTATCTTCCAACACCCACCTCCCCACCACCCCCACAGTTTTAATAATTTGGAAGAGCAACTAAAACCAGACAGAGCCATACATGAATTACACTGCATACCAACAGCCTCACCATTTCAATGCATTCAGTGCATTTCAATGTGTTGGTGTGTGTTATCAACTGTCCCAATGAAAATTTCTGTGTGAATCCACTATTCATCGATATACTTTCATTATTTATGTTACAATAGTGTCTAGTTGCCCTCTCTGACACCAGAGTGCTATAAATTCCTCTAATTAAATGAGAAATAGCTTCTGCTCTTGGAAGGTTACCATCTAAACAGAATAGATGGGCAAACAGCAGAAGAAAGGAAGTATTGTGAGCCACATATTAAATATGAGAAGCTGAGGCACCGACTCAGGAGATGTGTGAATAATATATTCTGTGGGAGGACTGAAGGAAAAAAAAAACATATTTGTGCTGACCAATACCAAACTTCTTCTTGGTCAAAAAAAAAAAGTATTTATTTTATATTGAGAATTGTGTTTCATTCAACATGAAAAAAAATATTTTTTGAGGAAAACCACGGAAAGAAAACACTAAATTTACAGGCTGTCACTCCATTTCTAAGGAAGATGTCTTCCTCCCTTCTAACCTTCATCTTAGTTATAGAGCTCTCCTAGAATGAATTTTCTCTTTATCTTAGCTCTATCTTACCAGTCAAGTTCCTAATCACAGTACTCTTGTGTATGTTGAGACAGAATGAAATGAGATAATTTTCATTTTTCTGTTGACTTCTGTCCTACTTTATACAAATATCTAAAATATAGAACTCTGCTGTTTCTAGTCATTATTAGAATTATTATCTCTCTTTTTCAATGCATACGTAAGTATTCCATGTAAGATGGAATGGCTTCGGTGGAAAGCAGTTGAAAGCAATCTACACCGAGATGTTATGTAGTACCTTAAAGGATAAAAAAAAGTGTTCAAAGTCCTCTAGGATGAGGAGAGAACTGAGAGAGGTTCCAATAATTTCCAGGAAATTATATTTTCTATAAATTATGGGGTTTACATTCTAATGGATTAGAGAAAGTAGACTTTACTTTCTCTTATTGTCATCAGAAAGGTTTCAGAATTGCCAGCATAAGCTCTTCTGAGGTTTCTAAAGATTTTAAACCATTCAACCTCCTCCAAATTGCCACTTTTGGTTAAAAGCATTCAAAAGTTTTGCTGAGAAATAAGGTGATTTGCTCAAGTCATGTGAAGATTCTGGTAGGGACAGAATATGAAGCATGTGTTTCTGTGCTTTAGGCCATATCATTTGTCCATTGATTATTGAATTCAAGGTACAGAAAATATGGCATATAACTTTAAAAAAACCTGCAATTTCATGAAGCTTCTTTTAATTCAGATTCCTCACAGATGTCAGCTATCTTTTTCATTATCTTATTTTCTGTTCCATTTGGATTTTTCATGTCATATCAAAGAGAGTCATGTTTGACTCCAGAATCAAAATGCAGCATGACTAAGGAAAGAGTAAGAATCCTTTTTAACTTCAAAGTCTTGAATGGCATGAAATTTTGTTTCCAAGGAAACTGCAGATTTTACTTTGGTAGAGGCTACACCACAAAGAAGTTGTAAAAGCCATCTTGTAAATTGTCTCTATGGATGTAAAAGCCATGTACAAGATTCTTGGTTCAATAGTCCCCTCCTTCCTGCCATGGAACAGAAGTGAAGCTAATTTCTTTCTTCCCATATATATGAACCAACAAAGACAATAGTTCTCTAGTGTCAAAATGTAAGAAAATCAGAATTCAAATATTATTGCTATCAATGAAAGATAAAACTAAAACCTGAAACTATTTCCAGAAATCACAGTGAGGCCCATTCTCCTCTATGGAAATAATGAAAATCTAGAATATCTCCATCCTTTTGACTGGAATCACATTCTTGCCTTTATTCACAGATTTTTACATGCTGGAAAGAGCCATCACCAGTAAGAACCCATGTCACTCTACTAAAGTTTAGTGTTACATTGGTTCATATCAGCTGAAAAGTTGATATCTAGATTATGGTGTCTCCAGTATTATTCAAAATAGGCCTACTTTATAGCATATCACTAAATGCCACTAAAATCAAATGCCTAAATGTAAAGAAATATGATGTTTCAATTCTCTGCCATTTTTATTACCAAAAAGAAAGTCCCAATAGTAGTTCTTCTCTGCTGAGAATACATTTTTTTCATACAAAACCTCTCACCATTACTTACTGCTGAGAATACATTTTTTTCATACAAAACTCCTCACCATTACTTCTACAAATTGCTGTGAATTCCTGTTTGTTTCTTCCCCAACTGGTTCCCAAAACCAATTAATTTAGCATGATGTTACAGCAGTAATTAACAAAATGATGAGTCAGTGCTTTCATTTGTAGTGCAGCATGGTGAGATTATAGAGTACACTTTTCTCTTATTGCTATTTTTCCTTAATATCTATTGTGTCCTTTAGTTTACTAATAGCTCAGATTTGGTGAATCAAACTCTCGGATACTGGAAATACTCCCTATCTTAAAGGGAGCAGCAGTGCAGATTTACACCATTTCTGGAATCAGCTATAAAATCCCAATCAGATAAGCTTTCTTGAAATACTCAAATATTCTTGGATTCCTCTAAATTTAAAGAAAGTGTCCTGTATATTACACAGAAAAACTAAAACTATTGCACAAATCATATTATTTCTGGTCAACCACTCTTAATATGAACTTCACATTCCCCTAGTGATTGCTCCAACACCATCAGCACATTATACCCTCTTCATTCTGTTAACTGCTTGCCACAGTTGCATGTAAGCTTTATTTCAAGTGTGTATTGATGTTAACTATTACTTTGATTAACTCAGAACAGAGAATGACTGCATAACAGGATTTAACCTTGTGCACAAGCAGTAATTAATGAGTGAAGGTCTTCAGAAACTCCTGTCCTTACAGCTAAAAGTCTGCCCTCTAAGCTGCTGACATTTTAGCAATAGATACCAAGCCCACTTATCATTCAAGCCAAGAACCTTCATCATTAGTAGCACTGGGAATAAACATTCATCATGTACACTTTATTGTCTGCAAGGGCTGCTTTTATGTGCTTAGTTTTAGAGCTCTCTTTAAAACAAATTGGCTTGCATTGCAAAGTAAGTGAGAAAAAGCATTACCTTTCCTATTAGATGGCAAGAGCTAGGTTTTGAAATCTGGCATCTAGACCATACCTCTTATAGGCTTCACTGATAAGGATATAAATAGTCTTCTGAAAGCAATGGGTGCCTGAGACAGAGAGAGTAAAAGTCACCACACAGCAAACAGCAATTACAATTCGGGTTGTTGTGTTGGTAATGTCTGGAATACATGTAGTTCCCTGAATACCTTAAGGAAAGATATAAATCTTCGACCTGTGCCCTTCTCACTGGAATACACTCAGAAAATAAAAACCAATTTCTTATAAAGAGATCTCACTGGAATACACTCAGAAAATAAAAAACAATTTCTTATAAAAAGTTAAAATTTTATTTTCTTCTATACCTTTAATAATTCTTTGTGATAAGGATGAAATCGCACCTTTACCCCTACGTAGCCTGATTAAATGACCCAGATTTAAATCACTATTCAAAAGAAGTTGATTGGGACTATGAGCACCAGTCTCCTATTAGCTGGTGATTTTCTGTTCTAGGATGGCACTCCTTTTTATGAAATTCCTGAAAAAACATCCCATATGAAATACCATCTTCAATAGATGACATTTGGAATGGAAATAACAACCCTAAGCCATTGCTGCCGTCTGTGCTCTGTTTGGCAATGCTGATAGGTTCCATCACATTGGACGGTTATTGGAACTGCTCCTTTTTTTCTACAAAAAGTTTCCAACCCAGACAGTTACATAACAGTATAAACAAAGAAAGAAAACATAGCCTCAAGGCCTTAAAAATTTAAAATCCTATTTTAAGGGGAACAACTTTAACCTGATACTCCATTAAGGTCCTTATGGGACAGCACATAGATAACTGGGATACACTACATACCCTAAAAAAAAGTCATTATATAAGAGATTATTAATTCCAAATTTATTTGGTGATCTCCTTGTTCCTTTCTCGATTAGCTTAGTGCATCTCTCAAGCTTGGCACCAAAGAACAAAGACAATGTTTTAAAAAAGTGTGTGCAAGGGCCTGGCTGACTTCTTGGCTGATTCAGCAGTGCAGGTGGGACCTAATTTCAGGCAATACAGTGGCCTCATATAACACAGAAGCCACAACATAATTTTATGTGAATAAAAATTCCAGTGAGGCACTCCTGTGAGCACTGTTCTTTGCTGCAATTTTAAATGCTTTTTAAAAAAATGTTCTGCCATTCATATTAATTTTATTGACATTTGCTGTAGCTATAAATGAAACAGTTAAAGAGCTGGAGGCATTCTTCTGAAATTACTGTCAGCTGTGAAGAATATGGTAAAGCTTGCGAAACTGTTCCCTTTAGTGATTTCAAGACCTGCTTGTGGAGAATGAAGTGTATCTTCTGCTATACAAAGTGGGGAATAATTTCTGTGAAAAATGCTTTGAGAGAAGATATGTATCATGATGGGTAGAATATGATTCAGTAATTTCGTAATTGTGTGGAGGTAAAATATATGAAAGTAAACAAGAAGAGCAGATAGAAATTGTTATCAACCTGTGTTGCAGATTTCATTTAAAACAAAAGCCAGATCTTCACCTGAGTGAAATGTCCATTCTGCTGCAGCTAGGAGAAAGGTAGCCCTTATAGTCATACTATTCCAGAGCTTTCTAAGGACTATTTAAGTGATAAAAATGGCTTCAACAACAGCTCAGAGTTACTCTATCTTATTCTCAACTGCAAATACCTCACTTCAGTTTTTCTCAAAGCAGCCAGTGTAGTGCCACCATGTAATGTTGTTGCCTCATGTTAGAATAATGCGGCCTGCTCCCTGGCCAGGGAGACGGTGCATGTGCCTCACTAGTCCTGGCTGTCACACTTCTTCTTTCCTCCTCAGATTGTCTGTATCTGACGGTGGAGACTGACTCTGAACTATCTGAATTTTTAAAAGTGGTTTTATGTGTCAGCTAGGTCACAGACCAATGCTGTTAGCAAAGAAGCTGCAGCATTGCATACACAGCAGTGTATATAGCTCATAACTTGTGATCATGATGAAAAGGAGTTCTCTAATCACAACAATAAGATCCACCAATAACGTAGGTCAAAGATGTCAAAATGTATGAGGCTTCTAATATATTATTTTTCATATATTAATACTGCAGGGCAGTATACTTTTCTATTCAGGCCCTTTTAAAATTTTTAGCTGTGCTATAATAGTTGTCCCTTCTATCTCCTCCTTAACAAAGGAACCTTTCTGAGAAATTGAATCCCTAGTGTTTTATGGGAAGGTTTCCACCTTTCATTTAAGAAGTCAGAAACCAAATGGCACAATGTTTGTAAGCCAAGGGGAAGAAGTATGTGCTAATCTTATCCCTCCAACTTTCTACCTTACTGCTGCAACAGATTCAGAGAATAAAGCACCTAAAGTATGCCTAGAAGTGATTCTTAGAAAAGAAAAGAGTTGAGGTTCGCTTTCTGGGAATTTCAACAGTTAACATTTTACCTGTTTGGCAATGCCATTATCGAACTGGCATCATGCCCCCACAGAAAGCATCTTCAAAAGTTCCTGAGCAGAAGAATAACTAGCAGAATGAATAATATATATATGTGTGTGTGTGTGTTTTATTCTGGTGAATATTGGCAAGATGCTAAGTATAGAAATATTTTAAGGGTTTGTTTGCAGGTGTTTTGGGGGTTTTTGCTATGGAGGGAGGATTTACTCTAACATTACTTTTGTGAATTTGTATAAGAGTTCCAACATTTAAAGCAGAATCCTAGATGAATGTAATCAAGTTACATCCTTTTTCATAAAACATAGTTTGTTTTTTTGCGGAATTGGAGGGGATTTTTTGTTTGATGGTGTATATTCACGTAGAGAGAGACTGAAAAGCAGATCAAAAGTTTACTTATGTCTGTTTTTCCCTCTTTAGTTAATAGCAACAAATGTAATTAACATTAAAATACAACTTTATCAGAGAAGAGACTGAGTTGATCAAACAATAGGAAAAATAGAATTTATGAATGTTTGTTACGAAGCTGTTTTTCCCTGATATTGTTCATCATACAGCTTCGTGAAAATCAGGATAAATTGTTTGCAAAAGTATGAACCTGCATTTGAAACAGAGGCAATTGTAGCATTGTTCTGAATGTAAGTTTGTAATGAAGGAATTAATTTTTATTTTCTGAGAATCTTTCAAGAGTTTTCAGCAAGAACTGTTCACACAATCATTCTCTGATATCTGTAGGTTTAGGACCAAGGACCAAATGAAAAGGTGCTTGCTTTAAATGAATATTACTAAGCAACAGGGCTTGAATAAAAAATAATAAATCTTTTCTTTATGAAAACAACTATATGTATGCACAGGTTACAGCACATCGAGTAAGAAGATTGGAAGATAGCAAACTATTGAGATAGAGGAAATTAACTCCTAGAGGTTCCAGCAATTCTCTGCCTGCCCTTGCCAAAGGTTGGTTATGACAAAATTAATCAAATGAGATAAAAAAAGTCTACACCCTGTATAACTAGAAAGACAATATTTGCATGGCATCCAAACTTCTCATAATGGTAACAAGAAGGATGCTAAGAGTTTATGCTACAGGAATGCTAAAAAGATAATACAGGGGACATAATTTAATCATTTCAGAAACCCAGACGGATGGATCTCTCCTTCAGATATAAGACTTCATACATATAAGTACAATTACAGAATGAAACAACACAAACACACTGCTCCTGGATACATACATAGAGGATCTGGGTATAGGTCCTGCACCTGAGGTAATATAACCTCATTGCTGATTACCCCTTTCCTATCTCCACAAAAGTACTTTGATGTTTTCTAATGATGGAACAGAAGTAGGATATTAAATCTCTGTAGCTGTGGTGCTGTATCTGACTGGATTGAATGCATCTTCTCTGCCCCATTGTCTTTCCAATGTGGTATGGTCTAGAGTACCATATTCTTTCACATAGATGCAGAAACCTGTATTTACAGTACTGAAGATCCATATCCCCCAATTCTTTCTATATGTATATTTTTGACAGTTCTTTACACTGAGTCTCTGATTTTCATAGCTGGTGTTGAGTTTATCTTCCAGGGCCTGTACACTGAAATATTAAATGTCATTCAGTTTAGGTCATTACATCATCTGCTAATGGTCTGGTTTCATTGTATATTCATTGACGCTGCTGATTTCAGGCAGCATCAGCTTTCCTGTAGGAGATTTTCCTATTGTATAGTTTGTTTCACAGTTATTCCTATTTTTTTCCTGTATGAAAAACCCATGTAAAAACAATGCATGAGGGAGGAGAGGGGAATAACTTACTGAAAGATTTATAGTTGTACACATCTGAGATCTATATTCAACAGAACAGTACCCTTACCATAAGGTATGTCTGCATTGCCCTTGAGTAAATCATCTGCTGTGTATTGGTAGACTTGGAATGCATACTATGTTGTTATCAATTTAATTAATGAAAGAGCCAAGCACATTTTTGGATCAAGCCTTGGGGTATTTCTGAGTTTTCAGTGCGAAATAGACATTTTGTGTGATCTGTGATCACTATTCCTACCCCTTGCCCTCAGTGTAGCCTCTCCCCTCTGTGACCAAGCAATCTTCTTGTGGCAGATGTGAAGAGTTTTCAGAGCAGTAATTGTTCGTATGCCCTTATGGGTATTACATTGAATTATACATCAGTCTCTAATTTAAACTTAGCCCACTGATATTTTTCCTTCTTGTAATCTCTATAAACATTCGGTTTGTACCTGGATGAGCCGTTGTAGCTAAAATTGGTGTTGCTGCTGAGCTAGCATTGGTGTTTGCTTCCACATAAATGTGTTCTCTATTGAAGCTTCCCATTAAGACTATGTATTTTTTTGTGGTTTTCATATCTCCTTTAAAATATTTTGACTTTTTAAAAAATGGGTGCGTGGTCATCTACTTTACCCGTTTTCCCACACTTTCAAAACACCACTTCCTTTTCCATTCCCTTACAGACATGCAAACTGGCTGTTGGTTTATATTGTTGCTTTTGTGGTAGACCAGAAGCTACTTAAAACTATGCATGTAATTTTTGTTCCTATTTAATTATAAACAGAACTTGAGGACTGTTTCAACTGTTTTAGAAATATTTACTGCTCCCAGTAAATAAAACTCAATAATAATTCTTTGACTTCGGAGATTTTATTTCAAATATTATTCCGGTTCAAGTAATTTTATATATACCACAAATACAGGTGTCAATTTTTTTACTTTATTGTTAAACTCGGATGTTCTGACATCTTCCATTTAGTTACAAAAATGCATGTCACATGCACTTTTATCTTTCATGCTGACACTGATTTTTATCTCTTCATCATCTGGCACATCATACTAAATGTCTTCACCTTTTTCTCCAATAACATTAGGCCAGTAACAAAATCCATCTCTGTATGCTTGGATTTCATGAGTCAGTCTATATGCAAAAGGAGTAATTTCTACTTCCCTAGAAGATATGTGCCCCCGCGGTTCATTCCTAGCAGTCAAGTTTTGGTAGACTTGAGTTACTTCAGCATTTTTAAAAGACTGTGTCATGCTTTGGTATTTTTATTTGGGTACTGCAATGATTTAGGTACTGTGTCTATTAATTCATCTTGGGATTATGATCTCATTTTTCATTATAAGAAAAAAGCCATATATTGGTATTTCCTTTCCTCCTGTTTTTCATTTTCCATTCGAATTAAAATTATTAAGAAGTTCTGACAGAGAATAACAATAGGTCAATAACTTAAATGTTAGGGTAAACTAGACGGTAACTCCTATTAATAGTGCTGGGAGAAAGCTGGGAAAATCACCTTAGAAAAGAAGTTTCCTAGCAAAGGCCTGTCGTTCCCTGCAGCAGACTTGTTAATGAACTACACCACAGCTGGAATACAAAGTATAAGGCTAACCTATGGCATCTGCTATTTTCGGCTGCTTAAATCTAAAGATCTATCTGATTAAAATGTGGTAAATTTTCCCCTTCTGAAAATAGGTTTTGCAAAAGAACTCCGCAAAGGAAAAACACCTGATTATGTCTGTATTTTCCTTTGCTTTAACTTTTAAGCAAAGCTAACAGATTAAGTAGCCACAGAAGTCTACCTGCCTCGGTGTTTTGTTTGTGCATAACAGAACAGACAAACTTATACTAAAGGCGGAAGGTTTTGGTGAGATGTAAAATGCACTGGGACGGGACTTGTAAAACATTGCTGGATTTCAGGCTGAAATCCTTAAGAAGGATTGTGCTGAAAAAAAAGATCTCCGTACTCCCCTCTGGCCTGAGCGTTGCCTCACTCCCCATCAGAGCTCCAAAACAAGCAATCGGCAACTAAGCCCTCCACTGGGTCTTCTGCCAATAATTTCATGCAAAGAAATGTAATCTTCAGCAAAACCCCTCTTCAGTTTTTATACCATGATACCTGTCTATGGAATGTGCTATTGCCTTATCTTTTAACTTTGTAGTGACAAATATGAAAATTTGCTTGTATTTTCGTTACAAGAACAGAAATAATGAATATTTATAACAGATTGGGTCTACAGGGCATAAATTACCATTTGGTTAAACTGTACATAAATGCATTTTGGTTCTTTTTTTAATTACTGCTTGTTTAAAATAATCAATTTAAAATAATTACATGCATTGTTTTCATTTCCTTAGTCTTGACACTTATGCTATACACTTGCTTTGTTATATAAACCATTTCTAAATACTCATGGTTTTAATGTTATTAGAGTACTTGCTTGGAGATCACTCTTGATATTAAGCATAACTCTATTAAAATTTAATAAGAATCAAATTCTAAACATCTCAAGAACAGAACTCTTTCACAAGTCTGTTTCTGGGCAAAATTTTGCACACTGCATGCTTTCCCTGAGCACGGGCTACTGCCAGGAAATTTTTCTCTTCTGTTATGTAATAAATTAACTTACATCTTTTTTTAAAAGAAGAGAGTATAGAGGTCCTGCAGAGTGCAGATTACTCTATTATAAATACTCAGTGTTAATAAATTTACAGTGGAACTTAGAGTATGTGTAAAGAAATTGTGGGGGTTTTTTAGGAGAAATATTAAAATGATATTTAGTTATAACAGGAATTTTGAAGGTGCACACACTATTTTGGCTTTATATGCACATCTTGTGTATGGCATATGGCTGTATTTTATTATACATTGATTCTGCAGTAGTGGAAATAGAAAATTTTAAACAATACAGGCAAAGATGACAACACACCCAGGTGATGTAGAGAACAAGGTAATTGCTGTTGCATTTTTACACTACAGAGAATCAGTTACAACAAAGTAAAAAAGTTGACTCAAAATCAGGAGTATCTTTTTTATGTTGTTTGTCAATGTCTGCTAAAGCAGAACAGAAACCTTGACCAGAAGATAATGAAAATGGACGTGTGTGTTGCAAAAAGTGAACACATCATCAGCTATAGTATTCAAGACTTTTATAGTCCAATTAGAACTCAAATAAGAACATCCATTACAACGACATCAAAAGAGAACTTTTGACCTTTTATATTTAACAATATGAAATATGTAAACATATTTTCAGGAAGTTTGAAAAACATATCTTTATTTGGAAAGTAGAATAAACATTATCTTCCTGCCTTTTTGCTTCATGGAAAAAATGTTAACAGTTCAAACAAAAATGCCTTTTTAAGGATGATTTGTGAAGTAATGCATAGTAGTTGTTCAAGTCCTCACTGGTCTACACAAAAAATGCTCATGCTCATGGAATTAAGAGGTTGATCCTTTTGAACCTGATAAATTACTGTTCACATTTTAAAAGTGTCAGCTCGCAGTTCTTTCCCATGCAAAATATAACTTTGAAAACGCAGATTAGCCTAAGTTGAAAGCATAGGCTAAAAGCAAATAATTACCTTTCCATAAAATTAACAAGATTTTCCTGCTCTCCAACTAATAGTCTTATCCTTCAGGGATGACATTTAAGAGCTATGAAGCCCTTATTTATGTTTTTGTATTCAAAATCTTATTTCAACTCTCTGTAGTTCCATGAAGGCATAGAGACTTCACAGAAATGAAAACTGAATCAGCCAAACCTTTATTACCTGCTTTTTTTTTTCTTTTTTCTTTTCTTTCCTTTCCTTCCTGGGGGATAGAGTCTTGTAAGGAGACATAGTAGATTGTTGTGAGATGCTTCACTCTTCCAGGGAAAAAGAGCTAAGGGGTAGCTGATACTAATACCTTAGTATCACAAATTCCATCCATCTTAAGTCTTCTCTGAGAAACTTAGCTTCTGGGTTCATATAAAATTAAACTAGAATTTTACATTACATAACAAGTTTCTACGGTGAATGAAGAGGAGAACTAAAAGATGTGATCTTACTTGCTCTAAAAGAGACAAAACAAATTAGCCTTTCTCACAAATCCACAAATCATATCTATTCATTTTCAGTACTTGGCTTAATATTGTTATATGACTGAGATACACAATGTTCTTTTAATTTTTTCCTTGGCTTCTCACTGCTTATTTTGATATAAAGAGAAGTATTCAGGACACAGTGGTTAACTGTTAAATTGGGGCACGAGGTATATAACTCTGTATTTAAGATTATAACAACGTCAGGAATTGCTTCCTGTTTGAAGATGAATGGAAAAGAGGCAGTTTGATGTATTGCAAGTTTCACTACTATAATTACATTGCTGAGATGGAAAAGACTCTTAGTTGACCTAGAAATGAGTGGTATAGTGAGTGGCAGTGGACATCTCATAGCAATCTTCATGGTGGTCTAGCTTCCCCCTGCATTCTGCTGGTCTTTGAGATGTTGGCTAAAAGCTTTATTTCCTTTTAACAAGGTAAGATGGGAAAGGATAGAGAATAGAGATTGGATGTCATCTTGAACTCAGTAGTCACAAAATGAGTACTTTCTCAAGAAGACAAACAGAAGAAGGACTGGAGAAGTAGAAGGTCATATGGAAAGAGTGCAACAGAAAGGCTGAAAAAAAGACAAATTAAGAAGAGATAGAAAGAAAGCAAAATGGTTGTCTGATGAAAAGGAGTGAGTGAAAGCCGATAATATAGAAAATATCATGTGATCAATCTTATAGAAGAGAAGATCCAATGACTAGGGATTCAACTAGGGATATTAGTAAGTTTCAGACATGACAAAGGAGAAGAACGAGGAAGGGATGCAATTCAGATTCTACATTACAAGATCTGTAGGCATCTACTGAACATAGCCAATGCAATATATTTCAAGATCCTTTATTAATAACAACTGATAATCTAAAGAGGATGCAGAGGACAGAAAGATGCAGGAGTAAGTATTTAGGTGTAGCGCAGAAGCTGAGAAGGAACCTTGACTGGAGCATGGGAAAATTTACTGAGCACCCTTTATGCTGGGGTAAATTAAATTACAGGAACAAAATGCATGTGCCCAGTGATTGCAGATATTCAAAAAGTGACAACTTAGGTGATATTCAGTCACATTTTTCCAAGTCCTCTCAAAGTTGATTAGAGAGTGACAAGCTCTAGAATTAGTATTGTAAGGAATATATGTTCCACTGATTTAACAAAGGAAACTTTTTTGATGGATTGATTCTACCTGAGGTATTAGTCGTTTAGGATTCAAGCTGGCATGAAAGAACACCTTTTACTACATGATATAGAGAATGGGATGAAAAAAATTAATTATTTCCACTTTTGGCTGTAATGATCAAGATAAGGGAAATAAGGAAAATGAGGGTACACTGGGGAGTTCAAGAAAGAAAATGGAAGTGATGTGCAAGACCTGTTATAGTAATGAGGATACCAAAGACATGATGAAAAGACATTGCAAATAAGATTTAAAAAAACAGGAATTTTATATATATATACACACACACATCTAGAAAAAGGTAAAATTGATGGTATTCTATTGCATGGTAATGATATAAAAGATTCTATAAGGGTAACATAGAATCATAGAACAGGTCAGGTTGGAAGAGACCTTGCAAGATCATCTGGTCCAACCCTTCACAGGAAAGGGAGGCTAGATGAGATTATGTAGCACCCTGTCCAATCACACCTTGAAAACCTCCAGTGGCGGGGACTCCACCACATCCCTGGGGAGGTTGTTTCAGTGATTAATTGTTCTCACTGTAAAAAATTGCTTTCTTATGTCAAGATGAAACCTCTCACAGTGCAACTTGTACCTGTTGCCCCTTGTCCTCTCCATGTGGCTCCTTGAGAAGAGAGACCCTCTGTCCTCTTTGTAGCTGCCATTTAAATACCGGAATACTGTGATGAGGTCCTCCCGAGCCTTCTCTTAACGTGGACAGTTTAAGATCTGTTTGGGCTAAAGTCACTTTGGAGATGAATAATGAAAGGTTCTATGATGATATTGGTAGGAATTGCAGGAGGTTTTGTGACCACTGTGTTTATATGTAGATGAAAGTTTCTTTATCAAATAGCTACTGGTGGCAATTGTCAATATGAATGGAGGGCAACAGTGTCAGGTTTGGACAAAAAACCTCACAGCTTTATCATTCAAATTAACAAGAATAGACTGCTGATTACAGGAAACTGAAGTATTTAGCATTAAAAATCAAAGTTTGAAAGGAAATATCTTTAATTATTCTTGAGACTGCCTGACTGAAAAGTAGCAAATATAGTCCTTACATGTGGTGGAGGGTGTGGGAAAGACGATAACATGGAAGATCATAGTTTTAATAGTCAGATCCTGCATGTAGTGGTACTGAACAAGATTTCAACATGGAAGTAAAAATAAAGTTAAAACCCCTATAATGTAGGTTTATCAAAGATAGTTCATATTAGAGATAGTAATCTTTGTCTTTGAGAGAACAATTAATTTTTCAAGACAATGAGAGACTTTTCTATCTCTTTTAATAACCACTTAGTAAAGGTTTTGATACAGCACCACACAGAAGACTACTAGTTCAAAGGGGGAAAACAGGATTAATGCAGTAACTGTAGGGGAGAAAAGCAAGTAAGTATAGGTGAGACAATGGACTGTATTGAAAAGACAATTATTGGGCTATAAAGGTCTACTTTTCACTGAGAATCTTGGCACAGAAAGAAAGACTGAGGGTAAATCTGTTGATTACATGAAGCCACACAGCCATTGTGTAGATGAATTCCAAGATGATGGACAGAAAATAACAGATGATCCTGAGATTTGGCAAAATATAAATCAGACAAAATTTTAACAAGCTAAGCACTTAGGAACTAATCTAAATTTACTCCATAAGCTTCAGTTCATCAGTTGGAGAATTCATAGTGTATTTTTCATTTCCATGTGTGTGTGTATTATAAATGTATACATGTACACACAAATATATGAATTACCATTATGCAGCTATGAAAGGCCTGAAAAACATTAAAAACAGTTGCAGATATGCAACTGATCATACGGTAAAGAGCAGGATGTCTGTGGTCCATTGAAGGACTAATGAGGATCTATGCAAGATGTAACATCATGCAGGGAGGATGAGCAGATCAGGAAATGACCCAATATAGCATGCAAAGATTTAAAGATTTGGCATCTGACCTTGAAAACATACTTAGTGTTTGGCTAATCTAAATACCTATTAAAATGCATGATAGATGCATGACAGAAGACAGTATCAAATAGAAAAACATATGGATATAAAGGATAGTCATCACTTGCAATCCCTGGTTGCCAGCTGCTGAAACCTCCTGTGTGCTGTTTAATCACTGCTACACAATGTTATGCTCGTTATTTGCCAGACTGTGGGATAAAGGACACTGAGTGACAGCTTTGGTATTTGACCAAGCTTTGTGGCTGGACAAGGTTGAATGAGTGTCATCTCTGGACTGATGTTAGAAATAGCGTCTAAGCAGTCAATTGTGGTCACTGAAGAAGGAGTCTCTGCAGTGCCAGTAATAGCCAGTGAGCCAAAATGGCCAGTGGAAGACAGAACCTGAAAGAAGCCACGAGCAAAAATATCTGTTTTTACTAGTGATGGGGAAGTATTAATATAATTGTTTAATAAGATTTGTCATCTGAACTTCTCTATACAGTTCCAAGACATTCATGTGCAAGAGGGAATTCCAGCTGATTTTGGTACAGACATGGGGTAATAGGAGAACCAGAGAACCGGTGGTCTTCTGTGAGAGTAAACAGAGAGGCTGATTTATTTAATCCAGCAAAATGAAAGTTTGAAGGTGAAGACTGAATGACCCAAGGACTACACACCAGCTATGGGGGAGAGTCTTTAAAATTCAAAGGAACAAATTCAAAACTAGAAAAAGTAGATGTACGTGTTGCAAAAAATAACTTTGGTTGGAAATTAAGGGGGGAAAAGAGCTTCCTACTTTCAATGCAGTGACCTTCCAAAACAGGTTTAAGTAAGAGTGGAGTGGAGACAAGCCACTTAACAGCTTTGAGGTAGACCTTAATAAACACAAGAGTAAGGTTATGTGTTACAGTGATAGCAAGGTAATGCAGAAAGTTCCTTTTACTGTTGTGCTGTGTTTCTGTGCCAGGACCATTTTGTATTATTTTTCTTATAACCTTATTCTTTATAAGTAAATCGTTTACTTCATTCATACCATAACCAAAATTTTTACCTTTTGTTTAAAATATAAACCAAATCCTAGCCCTTGTGCCTTTATTTCTGTGATATACCTGTTGTCTCTTTCCAGCTGGTACAAATCAAAATCTGCCATTCAATGAAGTCATTAGCAAAAGAAAAGAGGCAGCAAAGAAAAATGGAGCAAGCTTTAGGAAATCTTCAGCTTAGGATATATTACTACATGGAAAACCTGGAGCTACTAACACATTCTTCTGTATTGTACCATAACACCTGAGGATAACAGAAAGCAAGAGGCCTAGTGCAAATTTTATCTTAAGACTATGTAGCAAAACGTTGGAGGCTATATACAAAACTACTACGATTTCTGTGATGTTGCCAGATGAGTTTTCCCATGCTATGTTTATCGCAGTCTTTCACTGCATGTGGAGATGACTAATGCACATTTATTGCCTTATCTATGTAAAAAGTTCCCTATCATATTGCTTACCTACTGGAAATGCCTAGTGACAACACATGATGATATTAAGATTAACAACCTCCTGATTAATACCAGAGAGCACATTTGCAATCAAATGGTCTATATCAATGAGGCATGTGGAGAACATTTTGTACATGAGTTCAGCAGTTCATGGAGCGGTGCCATTACTGACATAAAACCACCCGTTATTCACCTCATGAGCTCTGTTGTAGTGTTTCAGAAAGCTTAATCTTATATAAAACAGTATTTTTCATGTCTTAAAATAGATGCTTGTAATATGGTTTAGAATTTGTACATTGGCAGCCAACCTTGACCACCCTGTGAAACAGAGTGCAATACAATGCGATCTCCACTCCATGACTGCAGGCGGAGAACTACAGAAAAAGGTCAGTGGACTTTTTGCCTGTTATTCAGATGAAGACACAGATGTAGAAATGAATGACTGCTGTGTTGCTTTGGAAAATGAAAATCACCATTAACACAGTACAATGCAGTGGAGGTTTTGCTACTTCTGCCATTTCTGACTTTATCTTTGGAGAGAAGTATTTCTTACTGTCTTTAAGCACAATTTGTGAAACAGGTTGCTTTGAAAAGCAACCTAATTGACTTTTTTCATAAACAAAGAAGGTTTTATTCAAATTTTTTGAAATATGCACTATTTCTTTTTTTAATTTATTCTCATAAGCAAGGTTTCGAAACAATTAATGATTGATGTTTCATTATTAATTGGATAATCAGTTCAGCTTTAACCTTACACTGCGCTCCTGGAACACTAAGAAAAATGTTTTTGAGTCATGAAGGTACACAGTTTTGTAGTATTTCATAGAAGACTGTGGCAGATTTTAAGATAACAATTATTTAACAACAAGAAATAACCTTAAGAGTAAAGAGTGCAGATGATGTGCAATCTGTTCTAGCTGCATTCATGATCTCAATTGCTGCAACTGGTCCTTTTCTATATGTGTGTGAGAAACAGAGTTATTATGGGGCTCATTAATAAAAAAATTGCCCGCATATACATGAACAAGTAGGTACTAGATCAAAGTACAAGTATATAGCAGTGAAGAATATAGGTCATTGTTGCTGAGGTTTACAAAACCTGCAGCTTTCATGCCATTTCTGTGCCTGCAGATCTTCTCAAGGCTCTCCAATGAAACTGTTTCCCTGAAATCCCTGCCATGAGCTCCCCCACTCCCAGGGGTTTAGTTGTGTGGGTACGAAGGACCCAGGGTCCAGCCTTGACATGGCTTAGCTGTGTTACCTTGACTCAGACTGCAGAGAAAGAGCCATGAGACAGTCTGTAGAGAAAGAAAAAAGTAAAAGTTACAGAAGTAGGATTGCTGAGACAGGATCATTAATAAATCAAGAGGAAAAACAACAGCAAGGAATGGTATAAAGCCCAAAAGAAAAACAGGGAAGCTAGTTAGTTTTGCTGGGGGTTGTTGTGTCAAGTTGTCAGTATCATCAGTTGATAGGAAACAGCAGCTCAGCAACATCCAGGACCTATCCCACGTAGCTACAGAGGCTAACCCTTCTCCCCTGGAGGCCAACTTTCTGGCACCTGTGTGCTGTGCTGTATGGTCTTGGTGTGCTGTATCAGGGGAGGTGAGCATGACAGTGCTTGGCCAAACAGCTCCCTAAAACTCCTTTATACTTTGAAGTTGTGTATACCCCACTTGCAGAGTCTCTTTGCATCTGGCTAAAGATGCCTGGACAAAGAGTCCCAAATGAGGGGCTGTAACATCAGGACAAATCTCTTGTGCTTCATCATGGTGGCTAGGTGGCAACGCCTGGCAAGGCTCAACTCCTTAGAGCATGTGGCTTTCTATTTGTCAGGCAGGATCTTAGTCAAAGAAAATTGATAGACCTTTCTCACTGTGCCTTACTGAAGTGCAGACTCAAAGGGCAACAGGTACTTTTATATTCACTCTGCAGCTTTTCTGTTAACCACCCACACTCTAAGGACTTTTCTGCCTGAGCTCAGCTGTAAGAGCACTGCAAACCTTGTGTTTCAAATGTCATGAACAATGGCTTTCAGCACTGAGCAAGTAGAACTATTTCTCATCTAGAAGTAGAGGACGACTGTAGAAAAACGTGATTTCAGTTGGCACATTGACAAAAAATGCTGGGACTGTCTACAGAAACTTTAAATGAAGCAAAAGGAAAGATGTATATATAGTTTTTCGAGCAATGGCAGTTGAGCACTGGATATATTTCTGAACGATAAAGAAATGGGGAGAGGTAAAGAAATGATTGTGGCAGGATAAACTGGTAACTGAATGTTGGCATTACACTGAAGGTTTGGGAGCCTGGACTAAAACATGGCTGAAACTTTGCCTTGTTTATTACAGACAAACTGTTGTAGCCTGCTCTAAAGCAGTATAGACATGACATAGTTTAATGTATAATGCACTTCTGTGAATTGATGTTGACCTTAAGCTTGGCATTTGGCTTTAGTGTTCTATTTCGTTCCCTTGTTTCATTAATGATGAAGCTTCTCTCCCTTTGTAATTATCATTGGTAATTGATTGCACACCCAGAAGAATACTTTTTGTAATTTTTTTGGACACTGAGCGGGGCTGGAGGCTTTATTTTTTGCCTATTTGATTCATGTAATTATAACATATATATATCTGCTGCATTAACATAACAGACGATCATTTCATTGTCACATTTGGAAATGTCAATTTCCAATTCAATCTTAAGATCCTTTGAGTATAATGATTTATCTTTATGAACAGATATAATTAATCTAAAGTGTCATAGTAAGTAATACCCTCTTCCACTGGTGCGTCTTCTATTTCGGGGCATGATATATTCTCTCCTGCCTTGTTTACCCATGTAATATAGATTCTCTTAAAGAAAAAGAATAAAAATACATATCAGTAAACACTGTTAGCTAATTACAATACTTACTTTTGGGAAAGGACCTTTGTCTATTGTTTCTCATGCATCCAAAGACAAATGTGTCCCATTCAAAAATTGTAGTGACACATATATCACGTTGGGCCAATCTGGATTTGGAAAGATTCTTTGTCCAGGCATCCAGACAATAATAGAGCATGGTTGAAAGTGTCATCTTCCAGCCAAAATAATTTTTGGCTTGAAAATGAAGTACGTCCCATGATTTTCAATACTCAGTTATGTGCTTGAAAAGATGTTTGTTTATTCCTTAGCTTTCATACAGACCAAATAAACAGAGTATTGGAGCTCTTTATGTACAGCGTATCAGTGTTAATAAATTTTTGGTCAATGATGAATAATTAGTAATTTTGTGATAGAACTTTTCACTTAGGAACCAAATACGGATTTGTCCAGATAACATGACTCAGACAAAGTGATGACACGGTGTAAAATACTTGTGATTATAGCTGCTTACTACAGATACCACTAAAAAATTCCAGATTATGGCATACAGCCAGGTTAATGATTAGGATTTGGCCATAGCACAACTTTTTGTGTCCTGCTTGAGATGCCACGTCTCATCCGTAGCTACACTTTATGCCGCTGACATACCGTAGTACATAAGGAAGAAAGGACATGGAAGAGCCATTCCCAGCCAGAACCTTGTCCTTGCCATTGGGGAAAAGCACATGGAAACAGGTGGACTGCCAGCAAAGAGCCATTCCATACCCCACCTGCCTCCTCCTTTCCCTTTCGAGAGCCCTGAAGAGGATTTTAGTATTTTGGTGAGGGCTTTTCTGTGGAGTGCCAGAGTAGCATTCTCAAGAGTCAGAGCTAATCTGTCCTTCTCTACAGCATAGATCTTGTCTCTTCCCCATAGCAAGGAACAAATTTAATCCTTTCAGCACAGAAATCTGAATACAGGTGCAGCACAAGAAGTCCATGTTCTGTTCCCATTATAGAAAAGAATACATTTTTTTTTTTAATATGGTTGCCCTCAAGGACCGGAGCATCATATCTTTGGGTTCACAAGTAATTTTTTTTTCTGTTTCATTGTCCTGTGGGATATTAGCTATCACAATGCTAAATATATATATATATATATATAGTCTGGTATATTGTTTTGCTGAGTTAAAGATTTTTCTTCAGAATTATAGATATAATAAAAATGCGTGAAAATATAAAAAGGCAATAGTGGTTTCCTTGTTCTTTTGAATATGATATTGATTTTAAAGTATTTTTCCTTATTTATAAGGCCTCTGGCAATATTGGGCCCTAGTTCTTAAATTTTTCTTTTCTTCCTTTTTCTAGTGGTATAATTTTAGGTCAGAATATCCTGTTTTGTGATTTTGTCCTAAATAAAATTTAAAAACTGTGGGTGTCTGAGCTTTTAGTGTGTGTTTTCACAATGAAATGAAATTCCTATTTATATTTAAAAAGCTGGTTGTGGATTTGGCTTTTTAAAACAGAATTTGAAAGATCTATTTTCTGTGTTGCTTTTACTTGCTTGGCATGCAAAACTCCTTGGGACTCTGAGAACTGCACTTTATAAATGGAATTTACTATTATTGCTGTTTTCTCCACAGTAAAAGCTATTGTTAGTGACAACTGAATTGCAGCCTTACAGCTCCCTGTCCACTATTACAAAGTTCCAAACTTCTCCATTTGGGCTCAAACATCTTATGCTTAGGTTAAGCTGAAAAATTTTGGTTGACTGGTTGACTGAAGTTGGTTCAGCTTTTTTTTTAGTTGGCAAAACATGTTTTACACAAGAATCAGTATACAGACAAAACAGCATCTATTTAAAAATGAGGATGTATTTTAAAAAGCTCATTTTTCTTACAAATAACTTGAAGAAGTTGAAATATGAAGGGCAGATGTTTAGCAGCTCTACATACTGTAATTTCATTCATTTAAATGAAGCTTTGCTTGTTCATAAATGGTAGTCCTCAAATGTCTGTCTCGTACCTGGTACGTCTCAATGAGGAATTATCATTCATAATGGGCTGATCTTAAGTGGTGAGTGGGAGTCAGTGTGTATGTGTGATTGTGAGTGCTAGAAGTTACTTGGAAATGTAAGTCATAGAGAATATTAAACTTTTGAGAAGTTTGCTAAAAGTCTAATTACAGTTAAAGTGTAACTTCAAATTAGAAGTTTTAAAATGGTGTTTTGTTCTCATTTCATTATTACTTAACATTAGACAGCAAGAAATTCAAAGGTTTCATTGTCATATAAATTCTATACAAAACCATTTAGTGCATTAATACATAACCTTTAGGTTTATGGATTACTTCTTAATGAAGTAGCATTATTTGTTATGGCTGAGGTTATCTGGGAGACTGTCTGTGTTAACTTTGCGAATCTTATATGGTTTACTGTGTTCCAAATGTATATTGCTGTAGGCTGCCTGAATAGTTAAAAGGAGTTTATGAATATTGTGTTAAGAAAACTGAAAGACAGGGTAAGCAGCTGTCACAAGTCAGCCTTAAGTGCCTTATTTCATACAACTTAAGAATGGATGGAACAACTTTTCGGGGAGAAATTGGTTAACTGCCCATATTCAGTGTAGGAGCCTTGGTGTAATATAGGAAATGTTTTCCTTCTTGATAAAATAATTCTTTAAAAATAGTCCAGTTGACCTAAAATTACTCAATAGTTTCTTCTACAAAAAAAGTAGGAAAGAGTACAATAATAAAACATGGAAGAAAGTGATACAGATTCTGTTTCTTTCTCTTCCCACCTAGTGGTTAGGGCATTCATCTCGCTTGATGGAGGCACAAAATCAATTTTCTCCCCTGCTTGAAAGGGATTAATCCCATATTGTAACAAGGACTCCTTCCCACAATACTATGATGTATTTTGAGGTGGGTTACACTCAGTATCTCCCCTTGACTGTGACCCTGTAAGTATTGGGTATGTATCAAGAAGACTGGCTCTAGAAGCTGATGGCTTTAAGGGTGTTTCTGTCATTCCCCCAGGTTTGACAGGCTTTCTCTTCTGAGCCTAGTGGCCTGCATTAACCACAGATACTGAGCAAATGCTGCCTTTTGAATATCTTCCAGCCTGGTGATTTGATCTGAGACATGAAAATCTTATTCAGAACAAGAATTTCAATTAAATGTGCCCCACAATTAAGATATTGTGCTGCTATCTTTCTCAACTATTGAATTTTTAAGTAGAAAAGCATTACAGGGTGAAACTGACACTAGCTTATCCCAGAGTATTTTATTATATGGTACTTAGCACACTCTGGAGGTAGATGAAATCTGACGAGTCAGAGGACAACTCTGAATTTGGGTCAGGCACCATGGGGGGTAGGTATGGCGAGGATATACAAATCACAGGGTCTGGAGTATGCGAGAGAAGGGTTGTCATCAGCATCACCATATATATCCTTCAGTTCTGTGAACAGTATTTAATCAGGCTCTTTTTTTAATTTATTTTTTTCAGTAAATATTTTCAAAATAGAAATAAAATTATTGTGTTTCATATCACAAAAATATTTCGTCCCATCTACAGTTATTATCTTTTTCTTCTCATTTCTGAATTTGTATGTATATAAATATATCTAGTTTTGTGTGATATATGTATATATGCATATATATGTACATAAACATCTATATGTATAAGCTCAAAGCAATTTCTTCTCTTTTTTCGGACCGTGATAGATGGCATTTGCTTTTCCTGTTTGCTGTTTTGCTGTGCCAGATTCCTTTTAAGGAAGGAATGCTTGGATTAGGTGTAAATCTCTGAAGTGAAAGGGATTTTGCATGTTGTTATTCACTTGTCCCGTTCCCCGCCCTGGCACACAACAGATGCGTATTTAATCAGGCTCTTTTTTTAATTTATTTTTTCAGTAAATATTTTCAAAATAGAAATAAAATTATTGCATATCACAAAAATTCTTCATCCCATCTACAGTTATTATCTTTTTCTTCTCATTTCTGAATTTGTATGTATATAAATATATCTAGTTTTGTGTGATATATGTATATATGCATATATATGTACATAAACATCTATATGTATAAGCTCAAAGCAATTTCTTCTCTTTTTTCAGACCGTGATAGATGGCATTTGCTTTTCCTGTTTGCTGTTTTGCTGTGCCAGATTCCTTTTAAGGAAGGAATGCTTGGATTAGGTGTAAATCTCTGAAGTGAAAGGGATTTTGCATGTTGTTATTCACTTGTCCCGTTCCCCGCCCTGGCACACAACAGATGCTAGCTGAGTGTGCTGGGAAGGGAAGCTTCCCTGGGCCAGGATGGGTCTCACAGGGGAGACTGGGCATTGCAAAAACTGGGAAAGCCATGAGAGGTGCAAAGTGCGACACAAAGGCAACTCCAGGACACGAGGGGGGAAAAAAGTGATGTTCCAGGAAGCAGACAATATGGTGTGGAGCCACGTGTGAATTGTGTGGCCACAGCATGGGAAGTCCCTGAAGGGCTGCCAGGCCGAGAGAAAGCCTGGAAGAAAGGGGCTGCTCCACCTGTGCTTGTGATGCCATTCATTCTGTCTCACTTAACTGCTCACAAGTTTTTCTGTTTTAAAAGATGTTTTTAACACTGTTTCAGTTTTTGCTCAAGTAAAACCAGGATTCTGAGCTTAAAAATCCTGGAAGCTTTTTGGAGGTGGCAGGCTGCCTGAGTACATCCAGTGAAAGCAGTGGCAAGTTCATGTGTCATCATAAGGGCAAGACAAGAAAGTACTTATCTGCTGCAACCCAATTTTGTTAGTCTCAAGGCTATATTAAAGGACACACAAGGAACCAGGCACAATCCAAACCCCTTTACTTTTTCTAAAGAGGAAGAAGTTGGCTTCTCTACCAAGTGGTAGAGGAGCCAACGAGGAGAGGTGCTATGCTGGCCCTTGTTCTCACCAACACGGAGGGGCTGGTGGGGAATGTGAAGCTCAAGGGCAGCCTGGGCTGCAGTGACCACGAGATGGTGGAATTCAAGATCCCTAGGGCACCGAGGAGGGCACACAGCAAGCTCACTACCCTGGACTTCAGGAGAGCAGACTTTGGCCTCTTCAGGGATCTGCTTGGTAGAGTGCCATGGGACAAAGCCCTGGAGGGAAGAGGGGCCCAAG
>NW_008795127.1:5762674-5763154 GCF_000699145.1 Aptenodytes forsteri | reverse complement strand
AGTTTAAAACTGTTGCCCCTTGTCCTGTCACTACAGGCCTTGGTAAAAAGTCTCTCTCTCCATATTTTTTATAAGTCCCCTTTAAATATTGAAATGCTGCAATAAGGTCTCCTGAGAGCCTTCTCTTCTCTGGGCTGAACAATCCCAAGTCTCTCAGCCTTTCTTCATAGGAGAGGTATTCCAGCCCTCCGATCATTTTTGTGGCCCTCCTCTGGACCCGCTCCAACAGGTCCGTGTCTTTCTTGTGCTGGGGGCATCCAGAGAGGAATGGATTTGATGGGTGGACTGTCTGGTGGGTGAGGAATTGGTTAGATAGTTGCATCCAGAGGGTAGTGGTCAACGGCTCAATGTCCAGATGGAGATTGGTGATGAGTGGCGTCCCGCAGGGGTCTCTATTGGGACTGGTACTGTTTCATATCTTCATCAATGCCATAGACAGTGGGATCCAGTGCACCCTCAGCAAGTTTGCAGATAACACCA
>NW_008795127.1:5737326-5761906 GCF_000699145.1 Aptenodytes forsteri | reverse complement strand
GATGTCCCTGCCTATGGCAGGGGGGTTGGACTAGATGACCTTTAGAGGTCCCTTCCAACCCAAACTATTCTATGATTCTATAAGATGGTGGGCTGAAAGGCCCCAAGAAGAGTGAAGTTTATAAGGACTTTGGGATGGGTCTGTCAGAGTGGGAACTGGCTAGGCTGATAGCAGCATAAAAAGGTCTAAATAATACAGGTGCATCAGCAATCAGTGCTCTTTATTCTAAATGTTTTGTACCTTTGAGGAATGAACAGAACGTGCTGTATTTGGAAAAAGCTCTATTAGTTGCTTCAGTCAACTTTTGCCACAGGCTCCCAGAAGGAAGCCCTTGAAGGGAAACCTTAAACCTCCTATATTAATTCAAATTGGTACCCAAAGGTAACTCAGGCCTTGGTCTGAGCGATATTACTGTAGCGTACTCTGCTGAAGGTCAATCACCTGAGTGGGTGCACTCAGTGAGACCCTGCAAAGAAGGGGTCCTGAAAGGTGTCTCTTAGCTTGGTAACCATGACAATAGATTTCCCAAATACTTTCTGCTAATGAAGAGTCCAAAATGCCACATCTGCTTGGTATTTTTTTCCAGTGTATTTTGTGGATATCACCAGTATGTTCAGAAACAGAGAAACTGAGGAGGAGCCTGGTCCTGATCAGAAATCCAGGTGCTTGTACACAGGGCAGGTGTCATGGGGCCAAAGGGAGAGAGAAAGAGAGGGCTGTGTAGTGGGAAAGAGGGGAGGGGTAGTCTAACTTCTCACCTAAAGAAAATCACAAAAGGCAGATCACAAGCAGCCAGGCTGAACATAATCAGATCTCACGGACCTACAAAGACATGTAAGCTTGTGGGAAGAAGGGTCTCTTAAATTATTACTTTAAATAGCAATCAGCAGTGTATTCAGAACCTGTGAGCAAAGTCAGTCCCCAAGGGTTGGTTAGCGTCTGTCTAACACAGCATTCAAAGTGTTTCAAGTACAAAACAGAAAGCTTGTTCCTCCTGAGGGATAATGGGGGAGAATAGATGCAGGTTGCACGTGGAAATAAGTCTGAAAAGTCAGCAGTGACCCTAGGAGATGGGTAATTTCATCCTGGTCCTTGGTCTCAGGAGGAAAGGCTGGTGAAAGCTCAGGGGCCTCCCAACACCCTTCAGGTTGTGCTTAGACCGCAGGGATCCTCTGACACTCCCCCTCCTTCCCTCCCAGGAGATGCTGCCTCAGCAGGGCTGAGGCTCATAACCCTGTAGCTGCACAGGATGAGCAAGGAGCCGGAGCCATGCAGCACCGTACGGCATGCGATGGAAAGCCTTCTCCAGTCGTGTGCCAAAGGAGCATCCTCAGGATAGCATCTAGGCATCACACTGGGGTTTCCTGCACCCAGCCTGCAGTGCCAAAATGCTGCCCGCAGCTGTGGATGTGGTAGTGGCTGACCTGCAGGGGAAGGTGTAACACGTTTTAATCACCGCTATTTGAATTAAAATCCAATAAAATGTCAGTCCTCGCAAACATTTCTCCCTGATACATGCTGCCACCTGTTTTAACAGTTGCAGAAAAAAACAGTCCTTTTCCATGTCTATCTGCAAATATCTAGTGTATCCACCTTCTGTAGCTGTTTTAAGCTAATTCTGTGGTAGTGTTCATGTATAAATATATATATATATTTATATAAGAGTGTATAATTCAGAACACTAACTTTCCTATAAAAATATTATCAGACATAGAAGGGAAATACCACATCAGTTATCATAATTATATTACATATCTTTATATTCAAATAAAGATTCTAAGATTTTTGGTGGATGAAAAAATACACAGTAAAAGGAAAATGTGACTGCTAATGGTACAATGGACTGGATGATGGGTACCAAAGAGGATTCTTGACGGGGGCAGGGGGCAGTAAGAAATGAGCAACATTTCCACAATATTTGAGAGAGGAGTGGATGTGTTCCTTTCACTTGTTATGTTTTTTTTCCATTTGAACAGATGCTGTTGTCATTTGGCAAAGTACCCCTTCATTAGGTCAATTCTAAAACATTAGGATTACTCTTCTTGATTTATGCTTTTATTGTTTTCTGCATAAATAAAGCTATGGCCTCTTCCTTCCAGTTAATGTGCCACTAGCTTAATTAATTTTGAAAGCAGAAGAGGGTGCAGGAGAGAGATCATATTAATGAGCTGTACTAATGACATTAGGGACTGACTGAAACTGTTATTAAAAATAAGAGTAGGGCTTGTTATATGCTTTGGAATAACTGCAATAAGTAAATCCAGACTAAACCCAGAATTTTATGCTATGTGCCTATCTGCATACAGCTACTGTACCCAAGGAAAAATTCTGATCCGAACTTGAGCTCTGTGTTTAGTTCCATACTTTAAAAAGTTCATAAAAGTAAAAATCCTGCCTATAAATGACTTCTCCATTTTGAAAGCTAACATTTCACTTACAGCTAAGAGAGGCCTTGCAGTTCAAATTTCGCAGTTTGATGGATCTACGCTTCAGGGATTACTTCATCTGTGGATAATTCTATTTCCTCATCTATTTTTATACTACTAGTACCCAAGTGTCCCAGTTAGATGGCTGTTGTGCTAGGTACCATGCATTCACATATATTCAAAGCATGTACATTTTCCTGTCATCGACAGCAAAATGTTGTGGAGAAGATGAGAAGAAAATAATGTACCAACAGCAAAGATATGCATGAAACTCAAGGACAGCTAATGCCAGGGAAAAAAACAAAACAATGAACAGCTGATAATTCACAATATTCCAACTCACCTTGAGGGGAAGCTGCCCTGACATCTTCAAAATAAGGAAACTGGGGAGACTACTACTACTACTACTACACATCTAAATAGGTGTCCAAATCCATTGTGGTCATGTATTTATTTCAGTTTTAGTATCCTGTGAGTTGGAAAGATAGTTTATTAACTCGTTAACTTCCTTTTTGAGCTGCTGCTGTTCTGCATGAATTTATTTCTTGCATTTCCTTGTGACTTTCTTCACTATTCTGCCCCATTTGGGATCAAAAGGTATTTTTTTTAATTTTGGTTATAAAGATTTCCCTCAAGCTTTTTAGCTTTGACCCAGAGCGGTATTCCTCTTCTTCCTATTCCTTACCCTCAAATAGATACTTGGGTTTTGGTCATATTTCTTCCAAAAATTATTAACCCTGTTTATCAAGCTCCAGGAAATATTTGTTCAAGCTGAGCATGAACAGGCTTTCAAGAGTTTGGAGAGAATCTAGGAAGAGGACTAACTTCATCATCACCCTGAACACAGTAGAAAAGGACAGATCAACATAATTAGACTTTTTTTCACCGCTGTGATTCCAGAGTATTTGCAATGTGAGCAAGAGCAGTGTTTGACCAAGTCTTTCTACCTACTGAGTGCAGACACGTTCACAGCTGAAGTCATAGTACAGCGCTAATAGCTGATAAAAGTGTCCCTTTCGCTCTTTGACAGGCAAATAATTTTCACAGCCATCAGGGAAGAAGGTTGTGTAGTGAGAAAGGAAGATGCAGATGCTAAAGAATGCTTTTCGCATAGGTGAAATTGTTTATCATTTCAACTTGGTATACAGCAAAAGGAAAGAGAACCAAGCTCCAGGAGGGAGGCGAGGAAGAGATACCCAACTGCCTAGTCCTGGCCATGGAGAGGAAACTTTAATCTTGCTTGGAAGGGTGAATAAGCCTCAGTGGATCTGAATAAATCAAAGCTTACTTAGACAGAGTTAATGTAGAAATCCCCTTTCTCTAATACTACATGTATAGTGTTTGGGTAGTTACAGCATATATTAGGTATTATAAAGTTAGATTGTATATAGACAAAACATACCCTTCTCTGTAACTCTCTCAGAAATAAGAATAATTTTTCCATTGGTAATTAGTTCCATTAGAGTGTATGTTTACACAGGATTGATTATAGAGTAAAAATCATATTTTTCACACAGTCCTCAGTGATTATTATATTTAGCATGTAATCAAACATTCAAATATTTATTTGTGTGAAGTGATATTCCAGACCTTAGGATATTCTGATATTTATTCAAGCTGGATATCTCTTCATTTTGCAGAGATGGTAAAATGCCTTGCTCTTTCTAATTAAAACCTAAGTATGACTGACATATATCCAGATCGCAAGGATAAGCTAAGTGAAATTTTACTTCCTATAGGGATGGTAAGTTTTGTCAAGAACAGTGGCTAGTATGAGACAAAAGTATGCTTGCCATGACTTAGAAGAAGAAGGTATCAGGGAAAGATCTTCAGTTGACAGAGTGAAAATCAATTTACAAGTAGATTTTAAAGCCTGGAAGTAGGTTATAAGCAGAATTAAGCTGTTGCAGCACAGCTTCAGAAAGCTCATGAGTGAAGTGCTTGTTCACAGGGAGAAAAGGCAATACATTTATGCCATAACAAAAATGAGATAATAAAAGTAAGTGATCAACACATGGTTTTCTGTATGCAGAAAGAAGGATGTAAATACAGACTTGCACAGCAAAGCCAAAGAAAATCTGGATTGACTTAGGCATAATATATGCAAAAGAGAAGAGCAACTTTTATTTAGCAAATGAAATAACTCCCACGACAACCAAAATTCCATATGTGCAGTGGTCAAAATAAAGTTAGATGCCAGCAGTTATTCAGTGTGTTATGTAAGACATTCAGATATTTCATCTTCTAAGCAGTATAAATCGTTACATTCATTTGATGGTTGATGGCCTCGATAAGGCTTCCAGCAAAGAAAGGAAAAGGAAATTAATTATAGGTTATATAATCCCTGGCCACACTAGGAATCCTCACCATGAGCTTTCTCTTCTGGTCTTTGTCATCCAAGTAGGCAATAACAGCTAAGCAATAGTTCTAGCAGTAGTTAATCTCCTTTCAGTACTGGACCAACTCCTTTGCCTTGGGCCTGGAAAAGGAATTGAAAAAAAAAGACAAATTGGTATTGTTTGTTACTTGTGGAACATACTTGCTATTTCTAGTCTGACATTCACAGCTAAAAATTATCACATAGTTACAATTTTAACGTCTGCAGAAAGATACCATTACAAAGATATATTTTCTAAATCTCAGCAGATAGGAAACTCACAACTTTTCAAGTGCTAAATTAAGCTTGCAGACTATCATGAGGGATTTTTACTTACCCTTGCATATGATGTGACATATGATCTCTGGACAAAAGCAATCAGATCAATTAAAAAAAGTAGTCTCACTGTGGAAAATAAAAATAATTTTTAAGTGTGAAATGTGTTTTAAAACTCTGGCCACTGATATCTCTGAAATGGAAAAAACGCTAGTAAAATAAAAGGAGTAAACAGTTAAAAATATATGAGAAATAGTGTTTGTACATTACTTAATCATTGGTATACTAACATTAGCACTACCATCTAAAAATGGAAAGATTTCTGCACCAAATAAATTGGGTTTTGTGATACAAATCCAGAGTAACTCTAAGCCAGTTACAATAAAGCCAGTCCAAGATTTATTTTCAAACAATGTAAATCCACACACTATTTGGGCCTCTCCACTGGGGCTTCAATTTCTGTTGATAAATGAATGCAGTGTATTCTGGAAGGAAAAAAAGAGAAGTAAAATAAATATATAATCTCCTGGAACATAAGGAAACATCAATATGACCTTTATTTTACGGTTCCAGTCAGGCAGCCTGATGATCTTTGGAATTCTAATGTTTGGCAGAGATTATTTTTGTAATGATTTCTATTGATGGTGAAATTGTAAATAACTGTATGTAAGAAAGAATGTGTCCAATGCAATATCGCTATATACAATATTGTGTATAGTTATTAGTAGTATCACCTGCATCTAGCATTTTGTATTTTAAATATCTTTTGGTTTCAAACACCCCTAGTACTTACAATACATTCTGGAGTTATGCTATTGAATTTTAGTCTGTCATTAAATAAGTAATTTCTGTCTATTCTAATACAATTTTGTAAGACAGGACCTGGAGAAAGTTTATCTGAGGACCTTGTGTGGTGACAGTAAAACTGATCTATCATTCACAGCACCAGCAATGCAATCCCCTATGAATGTGGAATAAGAATCAGTTTCTGTCAAAGCAGGGTTTTTTTCTGAAACTTAAGACATTTACCAAGGCTTGCAAAACCAGAAATTATATGAATGCTGCCCGGCTTAATTTTAAAATTCATAAAATACATGAAATTAAAGGAATTAGCAATTCCTAGGAATCTAGGCTGAAGAGCTTAGAGACCTCAGCATGAAAGCTTTAAAGGCACAGAGATTTTCTGGAAACTATGTTTCAAATAAAGGAGGAAAAAAGCTTGTTAAAAAAACCCTCCAGACCTAATTTGTTGAAAAGTGCATTAGGAATAGCAGCAATGATACAAAATAAAAAAGGTGGATTGTCAAAGAAAGGAAATGCAGAGCTTAAGAAGAAACTCCAAAAAACAATTTGATCTTGAAAATAATAAATACAACAATAATAAAAAATGCAACTGTTTAAACAAAAAGAGAATAAGAAAAGAAGAAATGTGTTCACTATGAACGTAGGAAGGTTAAATTTTAAAGGCAAACTAAGTTTTGCTGAAAAGCTAAATAAATATTTTATCTCAGCTTTTGATAAGGGAGGTATAATGAATACTAGTTATAAGGGCAGAATTACAAGATTATTGGAATGAATGCTGTATGAACTGTACAGCTTAAGGGTGAGTGAATAAAATTTTCCATCAATGATATTCATAATTATTACAGCTTTGCTACTTTAGGAAAGAGAGAACTACTGAAATATGTCTCAGTTTTGACTCAGCGCTTAGTCAAATATGTTGACTTCAGTAAGTAACGGCACAATACTTATTTCTCCTCAGCAGAATATACTGGGCACAGCCAATGAATGCAGCTGTCAGAGACTCTGTCATGGTGCTTTCACTTGCTGCTGTGCAATAGTCGGGATAGTATGCCTGAATGGCAGCTACTATGGTTCTGAATTTGTTGATGAATAGGAAGTGGCCTCCTGCGTAACTGCTTCTGGGATTTTGTCAGTCTCATGGTTAGAAGTCTTTTTCAAAGTTACTCTTCTCTTGTTAAAATATATTTGTTCTTTCAAAAAAAGTTTTATGATTTTTATATGACTCTTCCTTCCCAGTATTTATGTTTCCTATGTATTTACTGAGAACAATGCAATGCCCTTACAACCTCTATTTTTTGCTAGGCTAAACAAGCTTAGCTCTCCCTTCGGCATTTCAATAGTTCTTCTCAGCAGCTTTTCTGGTACAAATTCATCTTTCCTAAATATAGGTGACCAGATTTATATATGGTATTCCAGATGGAGCTTCAGCAGGTCCTTGTACAATAACAGTAATATTTTGTAATATCTAATAGAATTATCTTACTGTTTATAGTCTCTACACCTTCTTCATGGTGTATTACTTTGATGTGTATTAGTCATCCTGTGAACAAGACCTGTAAAACTTGGAAGATCTTTAAACTGATTTCACACTGGCAGGACAATTTTTTTTTCTCCTGCCATATTGTTTCCAGATGATGGGCACTCACCGGTAGGGGCCAATAACAAAACTATCATCTGCTATGTTGCAATAACTTTGACTTCATAATAATAAATGCCACCCTATTTCTACTGCTAAGGTCTGATTTTTGATATAGAATACTCCAATTCTCCAGTGTATTGATGATGTCTGCCAACTTAGTTATCAGCAAATTTCATAACTACAGTTCTTCGATGCCAAAACAACTGTTAAGTAAGATCTGTCCCAGAACCAATCCTTGTATAACTCCACAAAACACTTCCCCGTAGCCTGATATTTCCCCTTTTCATACATCCCATATTCGTGTCTAAAGTTCTCCTTCCATATCCTGTCCACAGTTGGAGTTTACAGTTCTGCCCTTCTGAAGTTAGCCAGTAATTTCCCATGCATGACTTCTTCACAGTATGAGACTTCTTCACATAGATTAAATATGCAATCAGTTATTTCTTCAAAAAGACAATGCACTTGTCCATCATTATTCACTGTTGGTAAACACATGTTGCATTTTATTACTTTTTCCATTAGCTTATATACCCTTAAATTATGACAATGTTCATCGGTTCTGCCAGAATTTGAAGACAGACATTTTTTTTTGCCCTCTCACACTCAGCGTGGAGTGCACTAAATTCTGAGGTTTCCTTCCACCTGACTGTAAACAATTCAGTTACTTTTAGCCATCAGGGTTTCTCTGTCCTTCCTAAGAGTGTATTCCTTGTCAAAAGCTGAGATAAAATATTTATTTAGCTTTTCAGCAAAACTTAGTTTGCCTTTAAAATTTAACCTTCCTACGTTCATAGTGAACACATTTCTTCTTTTCTTATTCTCTTTTTGTTTAAACAGTTGCATTTTTTATTATTGTTGTATTTATTATTTTCAAGATCAAATTGTTTTTTGGAGTTTCTTCTTAAGCTCTGCATTTCCTTTCTTTGACAATCCACCTTTTTTATTTTGTATCATTGCTGCTATTCCTAATGCACTTTTCAACAAATTAGGTCTGGAGGGTTTTTTTAACAAGCTTTTTTCCTCCTTTATTTGAAACATAGTTTCCAGAAAATCTCTGTGCCTTTAAAGCTTTCATGCTGAGGTCTCTAAGCTCTTCAGCCTAGATTCCTAGGAATTGCTAATTCCTTTAATTTCTCAAAATTTTCCCATTTGAAGCCAATATTAAATTGCAGACTAATCTTTATTTTTATTAGACTAAGATAAAATCTGAAGTGGCATAATTTCCAGCTGGTTCAATGAAGAACTGCAGGAGGCACCACACCTCGGAATACCCAGACTGTATTAATGGTCTTTGTTTTCCAGTGTCTATTTGAACAACAAGTTCGCAATAGTGAGAAATGTCCTGGTAGGATATATTTCTCTAGAAACAGAATATTAAAAGAATATCTAAAACAGAAGACAGACCTTTTTTTTCCCCTCTACTGACAACACCCTGTCATGAGGCAAAATTTGTGGAGAAAGAGAGTCTAAGAACATTCTTTTAATCAATATTATCAACATCACAACAATAAATAGGTAAGAGTAACTGCAAGTGTAACAATGAGAACATTTTTTGGAAAAAAGGTATAGTAAACCCTTAACTGAAGTCCCTGTTAAATGTACATTCTTCCTGAAAAGAATAATGATACTGTTTTTTGATGGAAGCTACACATTAGAACTAGAGAAAAATATTGACCAGTTTGCTGTCAAAAGTTGTAGTTTTGCCAAGACCAGGATGTTTCCATGGAAGTATTCCAATTTCTGACCAACTCTATTATAAATACTTACTTGGGGAGCTGAAGGGTCTGGTCTTTCCACATAGTAAGCAGCATTAGTCTCCAAAGATTTCAATGCGAGTGGAATATCTTACAGGGTTTGATCCTAAAGGAACTATATATCTCTCTATAGTATCTACAGAATAAAATTCCAGTGCTGAATAAGTCTCTGGAGACTGACAGAAATGAGAGAAGAGGCTCTGTCAAAGTAAGAATACAAGCTAGATACTGTCTTATGAATCCATGATCCAGAAGAATAGTCAGTCCCACACTATTACATTTATGGCTTGGGGGGTCAACATCCCTTAGTCTGATAAACTAGGTAGGTACAAGAATCCACAATTTTACCAGTCAAGACAGGTTGTGCAAAATATACGAACTAGAACTAAAAATATAGTCTGACTGGAAGCTTCCCTTAAAAGCTATTCAAGAATAAAAGAGCTACCCTGGAAAAGAGATGAAAATTGCATACAGAATATTTTCTATTAAGAATACTAGTAACTTTTTTAATTATTATTTTCATTAAATTAAAAAAAATGTAAAATCCAGCTATAAGCATCTGAAAAATGAAATTGGAACAATTTTTTTAAAAAGGGAAATTAATAAAAATCACTAGTGGTGAGGAGATGGTGCATTGCTTGAAAATACTTCAATATAATTCTTTCCTTTGATTCATCTGATGCTTTCAAGACATTCTATAAATCAAGCAGGTAGTTGTTTTCTGGAGCAGTGGATAACCATGATATCATCTCTAACATTGTATGGCACATGCTGGCTTTTAAAATAGTGGCTTTTGTAAAAGCAGGATTTGGACCATTACACTGTGATTTAGTAGAATCTTATTCCATGAGTATTCCTGTTTGGCCAGATTATGAACCATTTACTAGCATTCATATTCACTAACTCACATGTTTCGTCCCACCTACAGGTTTCAGAATTGTGGCACTGTGTCAGTTTTGCTGGAAGTGCAATATGGAATTAATCTATGAAAGTACTGATATAAAAATCTGATTTAGAGTGGTGTGGCTGAATGTTCTGAACAATTTAGAGTCTGAGATAAAGTATTCTAAGTCTAGGAAGATATTTCTGGCAGCTGCATTGGGTACTTTTTGTAGGATGTGTGAACAGTCCAGATCTCTTGACTCACTACTGCACGCTACCCAACCAGATCATATTTGTGCTGAGTGGGCATATTAGGACGAGAGGAAATGGCCTCAAGTTGCGCCAGGGGAGGTTTAGATTGGATGTAAGGAAAAACTTCTTTACTGAAAGAGTGGTTAAACATTGGAACAGGCTGCCCAGGGAAGTGGTGGAGTCCCCATCCCTGGAGGTATTTAAAAGACGAGTAGATGAGGCACTTAGGGACATGGTTTAGTGGACATGGTGGTGTTGGGTTGACGGTTGGACTCGATGATCTTAGAGGTCTTTTCCAACCTCAATGATTCTATGATTCTATGATTCTATGCACAAAGGCAACTCAGTTCATTCCACAACTTCATAGTCCAGAGCAATATAAACATTGCTATATCTCTACCACATTCTCATCACTTCTGTGGGACAGAAACATCGTCTCCCGAAGTCTACTGTCCTACAAAAAGGAAAGTCCTATCAATAGGAGGGATCAAGCTCAAAAGTGATAAATTTTCAATTGCCTTACATTTGTTTAATCAGCACTTGTTTAATATTAAATGAAGGAAAATAATTTGAACGATGAAATTCTTCCATTTCCTTTTTTCCTCCTCCCACCAAATCTATTTTGTTACCTAGTAAAATGGATTATCATTATTGCTATGCAGTGCATAACCACTGATGAAAATGATCAGACTATAGAGCTTAACAATGCATAGTGAAGGATGTTTCATTTTATTTTAATGCCTTCTATGACAACATACTCTGGCAGAGCGTATTGATTAAACAACTGATAATGCCACATTGTAAAACACTGAGATTCTTGGTACTTTATAAGGAATTAGAACTATAAGAACTGGACTTCTCCTATCTGAATATAGCCTTATTGAAAAAACTTCAGTCAGAGTCCCATTATTACTTATTCTCTGAGATAACTATGCAGTATGCTGTACCTGACTTTGCAGACAGACAAAAAGATGAAAGTGAAGTCTAGTCAAATGTCTCTAGCTTGCTGGTAATAATATTTTTTTTTTTTTTTTAATTCTGATGTCATGTATGAGTTCACTATATTGAAAGAATGCTTTTATGTTGCTTCAGTTCATTACCTTGTGCTGATCTTATCACAAGAATGTTATTCACTCCTTTCTTTGATAATTAATATTGATTGCATGTTAGTCTGTGAGCAAGTAAAATGGCCTTCAGTCCCAGTCAGTAGAAAATCTACTTAGAAATTTAATAGATATTTCTTTTCACATCTTTTAGCTTGCTTAATGGTGCACCTCTCTTGCCCAAAGCAGTTCTTATTATAGTTAGAAAGTGATGAGTGGAGGAAGTAACTAGTTGCCTATCCACAATTTAATTTGCTTGCTAACGCTTCCACCTGAATCTTTCCAAGCTGCTTTCCCTGAAAGAAGATACGACATGAGAAAATGAAAGAGAATGTGAATGGATTTTTCTGAAGCCCCAAAAGACCATTGTAGATTTGTTGTTTTATTATTTGCACTTGTTCCTTTCAATGTTCTTCTGTCATATCTACTATATTTTGATAATGGGAGCACAACCAATATTCTTCTTGCTTTTCAGAATGTCCCAATAAGGCCATCTTTAAGAAAAAAAAATAATGTTCTGATCAAAGTAGAGGAGGCCCTGAATGAAAAACCCAGCTCTGAAGATTCCTGAATTGTATTAGCATTATCCTCTGACTCCTAACTTTTCATCTCAGTTCTGTCATGACATTGTTGGAAAATGTATAACTCATCATACAAAACAGTAATCTGAATAAACCAAACTGATAGACCAGACTATTTTACATTACAGAGAGAAAAGGAAAGGAGAAAATGTGGAAAAATAAGTAAAAAAAATTTACAAATCATATATTATTATGAAGTAAGGCATAAAGTGATTAGTACTGGGGAAATGCTTTATTTTATCATTTAAAAGTTTTATATTTTTTAACCAGAAAATCATCTAGTTACATACATTTAGAAACCAAGGCATGTCTAATGGGTTCATAATAAGAGCTTAGGAGTTTGGGAAAGATCAAAAAAAATGCTTATGAAAATGGAGAATAAGGAGGTCCTAAAACGATGTCTGTTTTGCTAAGCATAGATTTGAAATAGAGTCCTAGAAGACTGTGTCACTTTATTTAAATGTCAGAAAATGGTAGTCACTTGCTAAGCTGAGCCAACATTGTCCCTAAGAAAAAAACTACATTGAAGTATATTTAAGTAGACAACAGACATCCAATGAAAAAGAACATTAATTAATAGAAAATACACTTCAGTAATTTGTTTACCACCAATGGCTATTTCCTCACAGGAACACAATCATTTTACAAATGTATTTTATATTAAACCATATACTGAAGAAATCTAATGGGTACCCTGCAGATTTGGGGTGACATTTACATCCCTAACACTGGAGCATGTCTGCTGGTTACTGTGTATGAACATGGTTAAGATATTTTTGCCTTTGACAGCATGCTTGTTTCTGCCTTTCCCACACATATAGATCAGCTGAGGGATTGAACCAAAGGCTACATTAGCATCTAGCTAGGCAGAAAACTATTCTCATAAAATGTAGAACAGATGACAAAGGTAGAGGAAAAATGATACAGCAACATATAGCACAGATACACTTTTTTTTTTTGAGTGGGTAGCTGTGATAGATAGGCACTGGAACACCTGGCTGGCCACAGTTCCCCGGGGGCACTCTGCAAATAGCTGACCTAATTGCAGGTGCTGGGATTGCTGTTAAGGTCAGCAATTGCCAGCAGTTTCCAGAGTAGTATCTGAGGAACTTTGTTAATTCCAAATTGTGGTAGAGTCAATTCAAACATTGTCATCAGCAGAAATTATTTATGTTCACTTTACTGGTCTTATATGCATGCTATTCTCTTTTACTCTGCCAGCAAATTGGCTAGTCTGCCAACAGAAATATTCACATGTGGGAGGAGAGAAAGAATAGGAGCTGCCTGTCAGCTGGTGTCATGTGAGAGCAAAAAGCCTCCGAGGATACAGTCACAACAGAAGATAGATGGCCCTCCAGCTATTTCTATCTTGGTCGTGGTCCTCCAAAGCACATAAAAAATACTGAACTAAAAGTCTCAGGTGAGGACCATCATGCTTTTATGAAGATCAGTTCCACATCAAATAGAAGAAATCAATGTATTTTCTAGAGAAATGTAATTTTCCAAAGTCACCCATAGATTTTATAGATAGAGGGGGTCATTAAGAACATCCATTCTGAGTTAGCAAAGACCATAGAATTTCAGAGTCATTTGTTATCTCAAAAACATCATCTGGATGAGGTAACACTTACAGTTTAGAAAAATAGCTAATTGTCTTGACTTAAATTCTCCACAGAGATGAGGATACACATCCTCTATAGATAAAATATTTCAGAGATTAATTATTCTTACTGTGAAAATATGTCTCTTATTTCTAGTCTTCATTTGTATTACTTTAGGTTGATTCTTGATATATCTACCTGTAATGGAACAAACAGCCAGATCTTCTTCCAAGCTTTCCAGACCCAAATATCCCTCTGCCTTGGAAAGGATAAATTTGAATTTGTAACTTAGCACACCTCTATTAAATAGATTTAGGACTAATAAATAACTCTGATTTGCAAATTCTATCCAGTGGAAAAACAAGTCTAATCCTATATGCAAAAATAAAAGAAAAATAAGAGAAGTGACGCATGGAGGTTCAGAGATTAGAATATTCCTACAAGAATCCCAGGTTGCAGAAGAGATATTTCTCTTTAAATAAATGCCAAACATTCCTCCTGATTTTAGTTAATCCTAAATAGTGTAAGCACATGATGCATGTATTTATAGACACATTTTTTTCCTAAACAATTCAAGACAATTGTGGGACTGAGATGTAATGAATAGTGTTTTGCTAAGAGGACAGTGAATCTATCTATTAGGAAGCTGACACTATCCTAAGGAAAGAAGAATTGACAGGCTATTATTGGGACATCAGAGATCAAATGTTTTTCCATTTCTTACTTTCTGGTTTTCACCTTATGTTGTAGCTGTTTGTGTAGCTGCTCCTCTTGCCACCCACATATTTTCCCTCTGAATACAGCTACAGAAAAATGCATCAGATTACCTCTGTGTGTTGATGTGGTTGCATGTACGCTCACTGGTACTGCAAGCTGCGAGACTGAAATGGAGACTTTTTGCTTTAAAACACTAGGTTATCTAGGGAAAATACTTTAAAATATACTGAATGAAATGTGATGAAGTGGAAATTCCTAAAAGCTGGGCTTCGAAGTGGAGTCATTTTTGTGCAGAAGTGTTGGAGTATTAATGCTGAAGTCTATGAGTCCAAGTGGATCCAGTGTGAGAGGAAATCCTTAGCTCTTTAAAGTAAATAGATATTCAAGATAGATACCAGTAGGACTCAAAATTTTTAAAGAAAAAGTAAAAGAGCTTTTAGATGCCTGTAAGCTGCTGAGAGAGCTGAGACAAAGAAGTCCTAAAGGAACACCCAAATTTGCAGAGAAAAAATGTACCAAATTTTATCTTTCATTATTTCGATTTGAATTGATAAAGCTAGTCTCAAGATGAGTGTTTGTAGTGGTGAAAGAGTGTGGGACCTTCAGCTGCTTGAGTTTAGTACAATATAGCACTTAAGAAAGCCTAGCAATACAAAAATTCATCTGACAACAGTACTTTTATCCCGCTATCCGAATATTCAGGCACTCTTCTGAGAACAAGTTTATCCTGAGAAGTAGAAGATAAGGCTATGAATCAGCTGGTAATTTTTTTAGCCAATGAAAATATTGACTGAGCCATCACTCTTGGATTTTATACTCCAAATATACTTGCATTCCAAATCAACTGTTATTAAGTAAAGAGCTTATTGAACTCATAGCTAAACAAAGGAATCTGCTCAGCATACATATCTCCAGAATTTATAGGCTTGCAGCAGGATTAGTGAACCACCATTATTTGCTTCATCATCATCTGTGCCATGGAGAAAGCTATTCTTTTTTAAATTCATAGTTATCTATTTCCTTCAGTCTCAAATAGAATATTTTTCTGTCAGTTGTATAAACTGATATGAAGTTATTCACAGCATTTTACTACATAAAACTACAAATACCAATGCCTGTAACAAGTAAACCCAATTCTTGCCAACAGAAGTAGCTTTTGCTATCTGAATTAGGGTGCCATATCTACCCCAATTTAGGATTTTTTAGTTTTTAAATACCAGTGCGATATAAAAGTGAACACTGAATTCCAGCACTGCCTCACTGATTTGTTGAATGCTGAAAATTAGCACTAGTCTTCCCATCAAGAACTGTAAATCTACTATCACGTGTGGTATTTGGAGAGTTGGTTGTTGGCTCAAGTGTCTTATCATAAAACAGTTTTCAATTCAGTTATACTAACACTTTAATTTGTCTGTTCTTTACTGCTCAGAATTAAGGGGCATCATTCCAAGCTATTTCTCCAATATCATTTAGAAGCAACATGCCTTCTGACCCCTGAATTAAACAGTGAATCTCTTTGCATACACAGTATTTTGCAGTGCTGAGTTACTCCTTACATTAAATCTCCAGCTGGTTTACTTTGCCACTGAGAAAATGCAACCACTTGTTCAGCAAAAAGGAAATTACCATGAAATAAATAACTGTTTTTTCAAGGAAATTAAAGGTTTATGGAACACCTTGATTCAATGTAGAGATGCATTGCTATTCTAGAACCTGCTAGTCAGCTCAGCACAAAGCATCTTCATTTATTTTTATTTATATACTTAACAAGGAATATCAAGGTCAAAGTTTCTTTCAGGAATGAAATTATGTGAAATTGCTTAGAGTTTATTTACTTCTCACAGTCACGTTGAATGTAATCTATTATGCCTACCATATGTGCAACCGTTAAACATCTGACCAAAGACCTTTCAAAATATCTTAATTTCTATTATCTTTGGAAAACAGCCTTAGTCCTATGAAAACACCCTTGTAATCAGGCATTAGCACCTATGTAGAAGATTCTTCACTATGGTGGGATTCTCCCTGTAATTTGGGCCTAAAACAAATGTGCATTTTTAACCAAAAAAAGGACTGAGGTAGTGTGCTCAAGGACACACAGATCATGACCAAATGTGGGTATTTAATAATCATGATGGAGTGAAAAGAATTCATGGAAAAGAAGGAGTGGAAAAACTTGGGGCAGGGAAAACAAAAGGGGCATCTCATCAGAACCCCCAACTCAAAAGAATGTTATTTATCCTTACAGAAAAATCCTGTGAAACTTTAATGGTAATATTGCAATAATGGCTTGGTCTTGGTCATACTAGAGCCAATACCAAAGTTGCAGTTATTTTTCAAGGAGGTAGGAATAGATGCATGTGTTATTTCTCTAACTTGTGGCTAGAGTAATGGCAGTGAACGACAGTGTTTTCTTTCTAGAAGTTTGAGACAGACCCAGAGTTGGGTCAATCATTGCCTCTCTGTTGTCTCTCTGGTAGGGAGAGCTCCATTCACTGTCTTACTTGCCTTTTTGTCACTCAGGAACTAAATGGCATCAAACTGCTCGCAGCTCATTTAACCTGTCATAGCCACGTGTAAGACAATCAGTCTTACCTACTTTAATGTCTAAACGTTGGTCCCATAACAAAAGTGGTGACAGGGAACATGATCTGGCCCAGAGTTTATACACATAAATGAAGAAAAAAGGTATTTGTTAGGTCACATATACACGTGGGACTATAGTCCCATAAATGAGGAAGTAGATTTCAAGTGCAGTGCCTGTTCTGTGGTCACATCTCGTGTATGTTGCTAATCTATATTAAATAGGACTGCTTTCAGTGAAAGCAGAGAATGTAATGGAGGAGCTGAGGCCAACTTTAAAAACTGCCTCCCTCCATCCTGTTTTCTAGTCTGCTGTGTACAGAATCTTTCCTTTGTATACTCCAACTCAGTGCAATTTATGTGTCGTCCCAAGAGATTGCCCATAGCAGAACTCATATGCATATTTTTGTCGCCTGTTTAGTTCTGAGCTATTCTAAAAAAAAAATCATGCATTTATGCATGTGAAAACAGCGGCAGTCACTGTTAATGGAACTGCAGATAGATAGAAAAAGAAAGGAATTTCTTAAGTGCGCGTAGAGCTGAGTCAACCCTGAACAAATTGACTATGTTCAAAAGTTTGACGGAGACTCAACATCCATTGCAAAGTCTGGCAGAGATACGTGCAAGAATCTATGTGATCTCAGAGATGCTAGAATCAAACGCAACCTTATTTTGGGCTTATGAAAGCAATGCTAGCTGTGGCTTGGCCCTGCACTAATGCAATTATACAACTGTTGTTGTGTTTAAAAGAATGCATGAACTGATTTTTCATGTTACCGTGGACTCATGCATCTAAACAACGTCTGGTCCTGACCTGGTAAAATCCACATGCTGCTGTGCTATGTCACATACTGTTACTGGCTCTGATATGCCTTGGACTGTTTCTACCTTTTCTGACATGACTACTGTACAGAAGTAATATTTACATCTAGGAACTTATCTGCAGCCACAGGATGTTTTGGGTGGGTTTTTGTTTTGTTTTTTTCTTGACTGAAACATTCAGTTGTTCCAAAAGATTCATCTTAAAAATACTGAAGCAGGCAGTCATAGGCTGGGGCAGACATGGGCTGCTGGCTTGGGACTGCAAGAGACATGATAGGATGATTGAGGACCATGAGGCAGAAGGAAAGGTTGCATTTCTTCTCCCTTATATAATCTGTAAAACAGGATGTCCTGCATCGGTTCTTTTACTGAATATTGTACATTGAGAAAAAGTCCAAATTATACATGTGGTCCCAATTAATGTCGTAATGTGACATTGAATCGATGTCTCTATGCTAGTGTCTAACCTGTAGGTATGACACAGTCAGTATAGGATGTCTCTCATGTATAAACTGCAAATATTTTAATGGGCAAACATCAGTCACTTAAAAGAACGGACTTGAAGCAGGTGGTATTTAAGATCTTAATTGTCCCCTGGGTAAACAGTTTCTATCACCATCTGATTGTTCTTGGACTTGAAGCAGGTGGTATTTAAGATCTTAATTGTCCTCTGGGTAAACAGACAGTCATTTTCTATCACCATCTAATTGTTCTTTCATGGAAGAGAGAGAAATAAGATCAAGGAACAGATCTGAACACCTTTAACTCTGAGGCTCCAATGAAAGTCTTCACATACAAAACGAGGTATTGCAAAAGATGCATGTTGTCTCATCTACTGCAGTCACACAAGTTGCTTATGACTATGCCTTATAGAATGCGTCATTCTATAACAAACCTACTAAGGTAAAAAGCCATCTCTAACTTGCCGATATTCAGATAAAGCCAACAGAAGAAGTATCTTTTGCTTACCGCTAAGAATGGGGCACTCCGCAAATGCCCTTTCTTCATCAGTCTGTGATGGTTGACCCTTGCCCGGCGGCTATGACCCCCCCAGCCGCTTGCTCACTCTCCTCCCTGCAACAGGACAGGGGAGAGAATAGCAAGAGCAAAAATGAGAAAACTCATGGGTCGAGCTAAAGACAGTTTAATAAATGAAGTAAAGAGGAAGAAAAAAATACATAAAACAAGTGATACAAATGCATTCACTCACCATCTCCCACAAGCAGACTGATGCCCAGCCAGCCTCCAAGCAATGGCTACCTCCCCCAAAATTCCCCCTCCCCAGTTTTTATTGTTGAACATGGTGTTATATATTCCTTTGGTCAATCTGGGTGTGTCCTGGCTGTGTCCCTTTCAAAATCCTTGCCCACCCCCAGCCTACTTGCTATGGGGGGCAAAGTGGGAAAGAGAGCAAGCTGTAAGGCTGTACAAACATTGTTCAGCAACAGCCCAAACACTGGTGTGTTATCAACACTGTTTTAGCCACAAAGCCGAAACACAGCACCATAGGGGCTGCTATAAGGAAAATTTACTCCTTCCCAGCCAAACCCAGTACGCAGTCTTACTCTTTCCCTTTTTAAAATTAATTTTTGTATTTCATCTCAGCGCACCCATTTTGTCGGTTAGCCAGGTTAGCAGGGAAACGTGAGCATCCTGAAAGGTTCCAGGGCCATCTTCACCTTCTGTAGGTGTCCCACCTATATCTAGGTAAGTGAGTGATATAGGTCACTGCATCAAGTTGTGCATCTCTGGTTATGATAAATTATTCTCTCCATCAGTCTTAGAAATGCTGCTGGAGCTTAACATAAATTAAATGGATTACTAAAACTAGCATGCCTCATAGAGTATAGAAAAGACAGTTGGCTTCTGGAATCTGGGAAGCCAAAAGCATCTGCAAATATCACTTGGTAAGTCAAGTTTAGTTACATATTGGCCATCACCCAAGCCCAGTAGCATTTCATTAATCTGAGGTATTGGATGTACAGCTGAACCAGATATTACATTTAGCTTCCAGAAATCGATACAGAAATCAGATATGCTGGTAAGGTTCCGGAACTAATGTAATTAGGCTGCAGCATTCTCTGTGTAGTGCTGTAATGACTAACTGTAGCATCTTCCATAATTTGCCTTTTACTATATTCCATAACTGTTCAAGATCCGAGTCATTTGTAAAACTCTTCCAGGTTCAGGTGTTTCTGCTATAGAGTAATCACATCCAAAAGCTTTTAATTAGCTATCTAACTTCTCCATGCTGCCCAAGAGCTGAGTAATCCCAAATGGTATTTCTGGTCCTTTCATCAGACTTCTGAGGTTCCAGGTGCTTCTGAAACAAGCTGCTTGCCATGTGTCTTCGATGTCTACCACTGTTTCAGGATAGTAACATGATAAATCTGAGCCCTTTGCCATTTTCTCACTAGTAATTTTTTTTGCTAAATTTCCCTACATGCCCATAACTTCAAAAGTCTTTAGACCAATATTTCATTTTCTCAAACGGAAAACAATACCCAATTGCCTATTTCTGTATCAATAACAGGGTAATCTTATTAAAGAATTGCTCTGAGTACTGCTGCTGACTGTAGGTTTTTTTTCCAGTGAAAGGACTGAAAATGTTTTGTATTTTCTTCTGTCCTAGTACGTGCTGTATAACATTCTGATTTGTGGTCCCTTGTTTCTCTCAGGATTCCTGAAGGTGGGTCAGCAGTCCCTGCAGGTTGTTTTCCAGAGAGTAACATAAAGGGTGAAAACCCTGTAAAACCTTCCAAATTTTGAAGATCTTGCTGATTCTGGTATTCAGTGATCATCTGCTTTTGAAATGTTTTGTTTAGTGTACATTTGCACCATGCAGACACAGTATTATGAGGAAAAAAAAAAAAAAAGCTTAAATTGTGAACACTAAGCAGATAATTCAGTGTATGGGGAGGGTGAATATCCAAAGCTGAAGCACACACAGACACTAGAGGAACCTGATGTAGGGGCAGCATGGTAAAAACTAAAGGGGTGTCAGAACAGCCTTTGCAACGGTGTTGCAAGTACCTGTGGCCTCGGGTACCCCAGGGCTGGCACTCAGCTAACGTAGTGCACACATCCCTGGGACTGCCTGCCCATGCCGAGGGACTGTGCCATTTCAGCCTGGGGCACCACTGATGGACTGGTAGTGATTCCAGTAGGCCCCAGGTGAGTATAACCAAGGGTCTAAACCTTTCTACTAAATCCATTTAGGGATGCAGATACTGGAAATAGGATGTGCCAGAACTGATTTTTGTAAATCTGTCTGTGACCCAGCCTGTAGGCAACCGATTTTCCTGACGTACACGTTTCTCGTACATGTTTCCTGTTTCTTGTCTGATGAGACACCATAATAATTACCTCTGTTACTGTAACCTTAGCAGGCAACATATCAGAAAAGAGATTAAGCAAATTCAAAATTAGTTACTCTTTTTCTATAGCTGGAATATCTTCACAGGGGTGAAGAGGGGAAATAGATGCTTAGCTATAAATTCATAATCAGTCATAATTTGAATTCCATGTATATCCATGGGGACAAGCTTTAAACAGCAAAATGCTAGTTTGCTTGCCATGTACTACATACTATTATACACTCCAAAATTATTGTATAATTGTTGTCTGCTGCTAGTGCTGTGTAAAGCTGGACATTGTAGTTCATGGAATTTGGACACTTTGAATAGTCTCAATTACACGTTTTTCCATCCATTTAACTAGTAAAGCACTTGCGTAACAATGACATCTTCTTCCAAGACTTGTTCTTCAGGGTTTTTAGATTTCCATCGGATTGCTTCAAGGGAAAAAATAAACCATTACTACTCTCTACACCTGGTAACACGAGAGAGCCAAAACAGCCACAGGGCTGAGATAAATAGCTGAATAATGTGCTAGGGAGAGTTTTCCATCTCATACATCTTCAACAGAAGTGTTAACTAAATTCCATTAATGGTGTCAAATTCTGACTTCAATTACACCTGTGAAACCTAATGGAGAGAATAGCGCGTGCAAAAAGAGACTGGCCTTGTAGACACTTTTTTTGCCAGTAAATATGTGACAGCCTGAAAGGATATATCATGTCTGAGATCTCAGGCTGAGCATGCAGGGCTGCAGCTGGGAGGATTTTCATTTTTTACCTAGAACCTGAGCAAATATACAGAGTCACTGATCATAAAAAAGTCCTGTCGTGCTGCTGTTACACTGACAGAAGTCAAGACTATTCTACAACTCAGGAAATAAAGATAGCTCTACTGTCTCATGGTTATTGTATTCCAGCTGAAGTTAAATAATATATGTGTCATGAACCCAGCTCACATCTCAAAATCTACATTTTCTGAACTATTACATCTTCACTTCAAAATTGGCTTGTTAGATGAGAGTGGAATAAAACTTGCTGTTTCTAAGAAATGGCAAATAGTAGCCTGAATATATTTTGTAGCCCCTCTGAAATATGTCTGAAGAGTATATTTCAGAAACTCACATAGAAAAGAAAAGACTGCTGTGCTGCCATTAAATAAGAAACTATACTGTAAATCTAAGGTACTGTTTTCATGATCAAGGTGAGATTCCTTGAAGATGCTGGAAGACTGGAAATGAAGGGAGACTTACCTGCTGAATCAGGCCTAAAAAGGAAAAATGGCTCCTGCAGTATATGGCTAATCCTTTGCTATCACACATTGCTGGAATATTTCATTTCAAAGTTACCTAGAGAAAATATTTGTGAAGTTATTAACATTTTTTGTATGAAACTCCCATGACAGCACTGCAGGGAAGTTTTGATGCAGTTGCTGTATCTTTTCATAGAGCCCTGCACTGTGGATTTCAATGATTTTATAACACTTTTAGCATGCACTTAAAAAAAAGAAAACACATTCTATCAACTTCTATTGACAGTTGCAAAGATCTCACTGCAGAGACCTTGTAAATCTAAACCCCAAGTGTTTAAAATGCAATAAAAAAGGATTTCCATATGTTGTTATTTTTAGGAGAACATGATTTTTGAAGGTGTAAGTTTGGGAGTGTTCAGTAAACAGAACTCTTCCATTTCCTGGAAATCAATTTTATTTTACAGAAACATTTGTACTTATTGATACAAATGCCATGCAGAAAGAGCCAATTACAGACAATAACAGAATCAAATAACAGCAGACAAGCTTGTGGAACATGAAAAAAGAATTATAATATTGAGAATTGGAAGTTGAACTGCAAGCTCAAAGACACTACATAGGAGTAACTTAGAGAAAAATATATTCAGACAAGTATTCACAAGTGAATGATCCTATAGCATCAATCACACTCACCACAAGCAGGGAAAAGTGCATGGAAAGAGAAGTACATGGAAAGAGCAAGCGCACTCAGCTTGCAGCCCCCCCTGAGAAGCCTTCTGAGTGCACTAACAGACGCTACCACCTCTGCTCTTCCCCACAGGTGACTGAGGCATCTGTTCTGAAGGTGGTCTCTGACATGCCGCAGCCCTACAGCCCTGCACCAGGCACCTGTGGCAACAGCTAAGGTATGCAAAAGAGCTGTGGGAGCCTCCACCCACGCACCCTCTTCTCATTGGCTTGGGAGCTGCATTTAAACTTCTGCCCGGGCATTTTTGTCTTATTTGCTGCCTTCTAGGCATGTATGTGCCCAGCCTTCTGCAGTGCTAATCCTTGCTTCACCTCACCTTGGCTTGCTGATTTGACTTCCTGGCTTGACCTCAGACCTGCCTTGTTGCTACAGGCTTTTCCAGCAGCCCCTGAGCTGTGGTTAACCCCAACTACTGCTGTGGGACTTGCTCTGCTTTTCTTAAGTGCTTAAGGACTGTATTGCTTGCTAGTGAGCCTACCTGGCCATCGTCCTCAGTTCCTGGCTTGTCCTCTGTTGAGGAGCAACTCTGGATGCTCCCTACCACCTGCCTGATAAATAAGTATTTCAGATATGAATAAACAGCAATCTTTACAGAGCCTACTGAATCAGCGGGGAGCCCACCAAGTAGCAAAATTACTAGGAAAGTGCTAAAATTTTAGTTCTGTAGTACAACTTAATGTGGAAGTAGAAACTTTTTTGAATGCCAAGGCTTAAGTAATGTAAGTGCCAACAAGTGAGGTATTTAGTGTACATAAGATATGCCACAAGATGGAAAATGATGAACACTAGCATCTGAAAAGTGGTATTTCAGTTCCCTCTCTGTTCTTTTCACTTAATAATTATACAACACAACAGCATGGTAAAATATTCTTACTGTAATTAGTCAAAGGAGATACCATAAAAGTCTACTCACAATGTTTAAATTTTATAGGCATATATATAGGTCTACACAACTATATAGGCCTCTAAGGACTACATATAGACGTAAGAGATGAAGGATTTATCTGTTAGCCTTTGTCATCATTACATACCTAAATGTTTAAGGGCACTTCAGAATATGTCTTTTGTGGCTGTAATGCTAATATCTCAACTTGTATATAAAACCTTGAAAAAAAGGATATTAGCACTATAATGTATATCCCAAAGGAGACAGACTCTGTCAGTATTAGAAGATTCTGAATGCTTGACATAACTGTTTTTTTTCTGTAGATTTTTCCTGCAATGCCTGGAAATACTTTAAGCATTGGAGGTAAAGAGTGTGGTCAACCATCAATAGGCTTTTAATTGTAACGTTTGACTTGTGGTTTATGATAATGACTGTGTGGCAAGGTTTTGGTAGCGGAATGGCTTCTGTGAGAAGCTGCTAGAAGCTTCCCCCATGTCTGATAGAGCCAATGCCAGCCAGCTC
>NW_008795127.1:5719479-5736744 GCF_000699145.1 Aptenodytes forsteri | reverse complement strand
TAGAGCAGGGGAAGAGTGTGAGGAGTCCTCCCCCTGAGGAGGAAGGAGCAGCAGAAACAGTGTGTGATGAACTGACCGCAACCCCCATTCCCTGTCCCTCTGCACTGCTGGGGGGGAGGAGGGTGAGAAATCGGGAGTAAAGTTGAGCCTGGGAAGAAGGGAGGGGTGGGTGGAAGATGTTTGTAAGATTTGGTTTTATTTCTCATTATCCTACTCTGATCTGATTGGTAAATTAAACTAATTTCCCTGAGTCGAGTCTGTTTTGCCTGTGACAGTAATTGGTGAGTGATCTCTCCCTGTTCTTATCTTGACCCATGAGCCTTTTGTTATATTTTTTCTCTCCCCAGTCCAGCTGAGGAGGGGGAGTGATAGAGTGGCTTTGGTGGGCAGCTGGTGTCCAGCCAAGATCGACCCACCACAAGCAATAAGTACTCAGTAAAGTTTAGAAGGTATTTCCTTCCCTGTTATGCTGGGTGGAGACTGTTTAGCTAATTATGAACTTAAACATTTCTATTCCTGCAAGTCCTCTTTTTCTAAGTGGAAAAGATGCTTGGATCCATGAAGCATCTTGTGTTAGAGCTGTTATCTAACAGTAAGTTTATTAAAGTCTAAATAAGATCATATAATCAGCTGCTTATACTCCCAGTAAACAGGCATGAAAATCAGAGGGAAGTAGAAATCTGAACAAGCTGTGTGTAGTCTCCGCAAACATTCTTGTGTTGTACTTCAGCTGAATTTTGCTTCTGGTTACGAAACTGTAGGGATCAGTCATCATTAAAACTGCAGAAAGCAAGCTGAGCAAGCCATTGCAGTATTAGCCTATACTCACCCAGCTGAAACCACAGCACTACAGCTGCTGACATTTATTTTCATTCATCTGTGCCTCTGTTACTCTTCAGTAGGCCACCCACTGTTTGCTTGCATATTGCTGTATATGCACATTGGAGATTATGCACTATCATGCTCTATTTCTCTAAATTTTCTTTTAAATAAAAAAGCCCTAAGGCTTTCTAGATGCATGGCTTTCAACCAATATAAACCTTGGATTAATGATGCCTATAAACTCATCTCTTCTCCAATAGGTGTTTCTCAGTTTAACACATATATTGGCTATAATGACAAGTTCACCACCTGTTGGTTTTATTAAGTAGTACTGATGTCAGTGTAAGTACTGTTTGCCTATCAGAAAGATTCAGATTATCAGAATATTAGGAATGTGGTAAAACTCAAGACTATTGAGTGGGTCAGAGATTATTCTTAAATTAAGTTTTTTCCATCAAGAAGCTATTAGCCTGGAGCAAGTATAGAAAATGAGCTACACTGCATCTGCTAGTCTGACAAAATCTTCAAGTTTTCATGAGACAAATACTTAGGGTGACTGGTATTATGCTGTTACTACTACTAATTAGCCTTTATAGAAGAGATAAAAACAATTATGTCAAAAGGGTTAACTGAAAAATGAATGCAGGCTGAAAGAATAAACATATTCAGCTGCCTGACTTACAAAATTCCATCGTAGTATTTTTGCCTTTCTGACAAGGGCAATGAATGTGTTAGTCAAATCTGGATAGTGAAGTGGCCACCAGCAGCCTATATTTGCACCGAGAAAAGAGGATTCTGGGGTTTTATTTATTGGGTTTTCTCGTAGTCCCCTTCAAATGTGTTTATGGGGCTTGTGCTTATGTATATCTAGCAGAACACTCCATGCTTCAGTGCACTGAATCCTTCCCATACTAGGAGATATTAGGGTTTAGGCTGAGGTAAGGTTCAGCTGCAAATAATGACTTTTGGTCCAGCTGACTAGGATTTGGAGAATAAAAGCCATTAGTACTGTTGCCTGCTTGATGTTCTGACTTCTCTGCCTTTTGGTTAGGATGTTTCTCTCATTTGTAGATTAGGAACCAAAGATTTGCTTGTTTCTCTCCTCTGAACACTGTTGCAGCCTGGAGTGTCAGAATGATGCCGAGCTTGGCTTGCTGCTCATGTTTCTCACACCAACAATCAAAGCCGGCAAGGAGCTTGCACTGAAAGTATAGTGTGGCTTAAGGAGCCAAAATGGGCACACAAACAAGATCTGTATGTGTGATACAGACAAGTAAGCTGAGGTGTCTGTGTCAGACTAATAGTAGTGGAATATGAATTTGTAAAGGCACATTGAAGTTTGTTCTTGCAAAGATGCTGTGGGTCTAAACTAACATTCACCTTGGCACTCAGCTGGATTGGCAAACTTGAGCCCAAACTTGCGCGCACCTACCTTGAGAGGCAGTTGATGTGTAGCCTTTCAGATACTCTATGCCTCCATTAATGTAAATACTAGTAAATTTAGCTTCTAACTTTACACTATTCACAAGAAAACATAGATGCTCTTTATTCTTTGTGTGTCTGCTCAGTAAATGAATCAGTACTTGATTTTTTCTAAATATGTATATATTCCAGAGAAGTCAGTACTAGATTTACAAATGCAGGGACTAGAGTTATTTTCTCATCAACAGGCTGGGTGGATGGCTCTTACAGCCGCTGTGCGTGCTTCTCCACATCATTCACTTTACGTGTAGCACCGGCATATGAAGGTATCTATATCCACTTGCATCCTTCTCAGCCACGCATCCCCTCAAGAATTTAGTATGGTGGTTTTCCCCAAAACCTGGTAGCAGTGTGTTTCATGATAAAGCAACCTTAACGCAGCATATTTCAGAAAATTAACCACCAAAAGGCTTTATACTGTGCAAGATTGCTTCGATGACAACTTTGAAGTTTTTTTTAAAGTTGAAATGTTTGTGGAAGACACTTATCTTTGGCTCTGCAATATTTAGTATGGAAAGCACTAACTAGCATATTGTACCCTGAACTAGCAGAAGTGGGAGGTAAAAATATTAATCACTTACTTACAATATAACACTAGTTCTGTGATCAACACTGAATCATACTACATAATTGTAAAAGCATTGGATTGGAAACTTTAGAAGATGGGGGAGGGGAAGCTCTGACTAGTGTTGTAAAAGCCTTTTTGTTATTGCTTTATATTACACATTACACTAATCCTTAACGTCAATTTAAAAAAGCAACTTTCCAGGCCTATCTTCAAATTTTACAGAAGTCATCCCATAAAGCAACTCTAGCTCTTCTGGAGATTTTTCTCATAATAAAAACATGATTAGCATATAAAGAGTAACAGAATATTGAAAACAGTCTGAAAATGTATAGATTAGAGAGAATTTTTTTGCCCCAATCTGTTTGACCCATTGTATATGGTTCAAACAGCATACAGCAGGAAAAACTCATTACTGATTTCTGTGTGATGCTTCATAAAAATTTTAGGATGTTTTCTATTATTCTAGCAAATTCCCTCCTCCTAATATCAAAATGAGTAAGATTTGACAGGTGGAACTAGTAATAGGATCTATTTGTTCTTTCTTTCATTTTCAAAAGTCACTGAATCTTTATTTATGCTTTGAATTCTAAGTGCCTAACTAATAGGATACCTAACCTTCTAATATTACTTAGACACAAGAACTAATCATCCCTGTGCATCAAGAGGAACATATTAACAAAATCACCAAAAGTGCAAGCTTATAAATTATTCTTTTGCATCATACCAATACATGTGTCTTAACACCCTTGGACCTCTATTTTCTATAGAACTTTCTCTTTTTTCCTCCCTTTACTGAGACTTTCTAATCTCTCAAACAGGCTTTTTTTTTTTGTTATCTTATTATAGGGTGGCACTGTAAGAACTTGACTCTGTGTTCTTTTGTTGATTTTTTTCACTTACTGTTCTAGACAGAAAGGCTTACTGATAACTGTAGGAAATAACTCTGAGAAATAATAGCCACCCTAAAAGAAAAGTGCAAAAGTGAAAGGGGCATAGGTGAAGGTTTTCTTAGGAACTGAGGCTTGGAAAGGAAAATAATCATCTTGTAAGGCTAAAGTTATGTAGGAAAATCTTTAGGACTCGGGGGAGATGGACACACCAAATAAAGAAACAGAAGAGTTTAGGTTCAGGAATAACGTTATAGGATTGGGGATTTTGGAAATGTAAAAACTAACAAGAGTTTTGGGGCGTTCCCTAATACTTCAAGAGTGAAATGAGAGAGTAGAGCCCAAGAACAGATGAAGGAAGGATGAAAGAAGCCCAGCCTTCAGAAGACTAGAGGCTTTCAGAAAATTCTGGGATGAAAGACTTGTTTACACCTAGCTCTGTGAGCCTGCAGTCCTTCTGGACTTTAAATTGGGTTTAAGGAACTGCTGAGATACATCAGCAGATGTAAAGGTGCTGCAACCTGATGAGCGACAGACACAAAGAGAAACCTGAAACAAAGGCATGATCCTACCCTGGATTTGAAGAATCCTGCTGTTTGGTGATACCCTAAAGAAATAACTCATTGAGCTGATCGATATGCTTGATCTGTTTTGTCTGGTAAAATGAAGTATAGATAACTTGTACAAATACAAGCTTTCTCTCTTGGCTCTAAAAGGATCAAAGATTATTTTCATGTCAAATATATTTAAGTGAAATGTTGCTTTCAGCAGGAAGACTTGAACTCAAATATCTGTTATTGAATCAATTTTCTTTGATAATTCACTGGAATGAAGGTATATGTAAAAAACTATTTGTTAATGATTTTTACACTATTATCCATGTTTTTCAGCATAAGATTTTGGCAAAATTTGACTTGTAACTGAATATATTGTGCTGAGACTGTCCTGCACCTTTTGCAGGAGTTTATAATAGTTTTAATAGTCTAGTAAAGCAGCAGTTATCAAACTGGTGTTATGATGTGAGGGCAGGAAGAGCAGACAAGGTGTAAAGCACTGCAATGTGCTTTTATCCAGCTGTCATTGTTATGCAGCACAAAGTTGTTCAATTTGACTGAAATAAGATGTGGACCAAGAGACGCATCTTAATACACATCTATTTGCTTGTGTTAGTTACGCAGATCATCCCTGTCCCACCTCCTATATTTTTCCTCCTAATAATCCTTATGAATCAAGCTAAAATGTAAGACACAAGGTTTAAAACTCTTTTCCGTACTGATTTTAAGGCTTGGACAACTTTCTCTTTGCGGCGTGTGTTTAATAAGAGAGGAAACTAAGACACTGCAAAAGTCTGAAGTGAGTTGCTGGGTACTAAAGAAGAGTAAGCATTTTTTTCTATAAATATGGATGCTAAATACTTTTCCTAATTCAAAAGAAAAGTCTTATGTTCTGAGAGACAGGCTTTATGGAATTTGTCAGATAATGGACTTTAAAAAGTCTTTTGATTGTTACTTCTATAATTTAATCTGACAAACTGGATGAACTTCTGATGATTAATTTCTCAGTTTTGAAGATCTCAAGGAAAATTGTTATATTTGTGTTAGCAGAGACAGCCTTGAATTGCTTTTTGTATTTATGTGTGTATTTGCCTCATATTTGATTTCCAGCTCCAAATCTGAAGTCATATGAACTTCAAACAAATTCAAGATTTTGGTTTCAGTTAGATAACTTACCACAGTTTCTTTCCTATAGATATTTGGGACTTCTAATACTTACCAGCAGCGATTAAATAAGATCAAGCGTTAGTGATGGAGACCACAAAAGAAGTTGTGTATGGGTCTACAGAATAGATATTTTGGTGTAGCACAGAATTCAGTCTTAACAGCCCTGGTGGCCATACTCAGTCCACAGTTATGCTTAAAAGAATATAATGAAGAACAAGAACTCCAAAGATGTGGAGAAATTACGTGCTGAAAGTCTGTCCCAAGAATATTATTTGAACATACAACTTCCCATGAAGTGTTCTGAAAGTTTAGTATTTGATCACCATTGTATCCTGCTAGTCTCTAACTCAGGGTGATGACATAGATACGCTGGTCAGACATAAGAAAACAGCGGGCATAATTATCTTTTGCGACATGTATGCAAATCCCACTGATGTGAATGACTTTACAGAGGGTAGGATTTGGGTCCGTGTTCATAATTCTGTTCTCGCTAGAAACAGTTCGCTTTGGATTTAAAAAAGATGTTTATGTTTAAAAACACAGTCCTTGAAGGGAAAGTCTGCATTCTTGCTCTTCCTGAATACCAAGGGGGGATATAGAAATATATTACTTCTGCTGTACTAAGAACTGGGCGAGAGGCAGTAGTGTTTAGATAGTGAAAAGGAGTTAAAATTTTGAGGGCTTTTTTTGTAATGTAAATCAGCAAAAGAGGGAGAAAAATTGTTCTACAATTCTTTCCTTCAAGGACTTCCATCTCTTTGTAGGAAGAATCACATAGGACCATTGTGCTATAAAATCCATGAACATCAGTTCACTTCCTGAAAGTCTCTTCACTGTGTAGGAACAATTATCAGACTGTCTTCCAGTGCCAAGCACCAATTCCCTCACCAGACTCCTTTGTAGAGGCTCAGTTCCTCGCTGTTCCCAGAGTCTGTCTCCCTTTTCCCTCTTCCCCTCTCAGCTGGAGCCACTCATTAGACTGAAGGAGCTATTGTTGCTGCCTGTTTTGGGAAATGGCAGATAATAAACGGAATTAGAGCCCACCACCATTCTGAAGGACTCCAATACCACAGTTGGTGCTTAAAGTGATGTGAAGTGGGGTATCCTAGCCTTTGGCTTTCTGCCCTTCTATTTTCAGAGTATTTCTCCTTTTTGTTGAGAAAGAACTGTGCCATGATATCACTTCTTTCAGACACTCCAAGTGGATCTATATGGGTAGGACCTTCTCCGGTTGAGTTAGAAGACACTGTTGTCACTGTGTGTGATAAAGTCATGGTCACCTCCCCTGCAAAAGGTGGGGATGTTTGTACTATGCTGCCACTGAACTCATAGCTGCAGTACTCTCCTACCAGAGTCGAACTCCCTCTGATCACAGAACTTGGCCAAGCTGTGACACAAACCAGCTGTTGACAACTATATCCTCCAACTTTACCAAATACCCAGGTGTACCCAACTTTACCCTAGTACCAAATAAAACCTGGAGATGACACTCACTATCTTTATTTCTACTGGATAGATAGAAGTAAATTAAGACTGTTCAGTGAGGAACAAAGTCTGACCTGAACTCACCTGAATACAGATGAAGACAGACAGATTATCTCACATCATATTGCACTGAATATTAGATGAGTTATATTTGATAAATTTTGTTGTTTTTAATTTGGGGGGGACTGAGAAAGAATTAAATAAATACTAAATGTTATGCCAAAATGAGTCCCAAGATGGAGATTTGTATAAAATGGCTATTAACAAGCTTGTAACACCGAAGGCATTAAGAGCTATATAGGGAAGGACTGGAGGAGGGAATGTTTGGAGAAGGGGGTTGATAAATAAGGAAGAGGATAGGCATTAGCCAAGAAACTCCAATGTCCCACTTGCCATTTCAAAGTGATTTTTTTTCTTCCAGCATATCTTTATTAGGTATCAAATGGATTTTTATATATAGATCTTCCTTCACTGATTTGTGTGGTACTTAGCTAGGAACCTTAGGTAACTGTTTTATATCTCATTGCATAATTTTAGTGCTAGACATGCTTAGTGGTGATATAGCTCATTGATTGCAGAGAACACATCACATTTCTGCTATTATATTTGTCTCATAAAACTAGAACTTCAGTAACTTTTTGAGAAAGAATATCCTTAATATAGGAAAACAGTGAATCTTAGGTGGAGAAGTTTTTCTTTAATGAAATAAGTTGTTTAGGATGCTTTCTGTTTCACAATATTTTGTTTCTTTCCTATCCCATACTTTCAGCAAATGCTGACAGGCTTTTTTGGGGCTCCAGTCTTGAAACATTCCCAAGAACCTGGCAGCTATCCATCCCCTATAGATCTCTGCTGCTCTCTGAATGTGCCATTTTCAGCTGTCTACTTGGGAAGCCTCATTTGCATATGCTCCAGATTCTGGTAATTCCAGATATACTTTCCCTGCTGAAATGAAAAATCATTTCCTCTCAAAAGTTTCCCACGTAAACATGATTATTCTGAAAAAAAAAAAATCCTAAGACTGAAAATTCCTCTCTGATTTTTTATTATTTTAGACCATTGTCCTCCGTTTAGTTGTGAATGGCCCCTGTAATACATTGATCCCAAACTGAAATGGCATCAGTTAATTGCCTATGCCTCTTTCCTAAAGTAAAAACTCCTACTTACGCTCTTTCCCCTTGAAACGCTGGGAAATGGCAGTAGAGTTGCAAGAATCCACGTTACCGATAACTACCACAGTGTTTGCTAGCGCATGGACATAATTTAATGAGTTTCATTCCTCTATCTTACTAGTGCAAAGAAGTTTCATTTAAATTTCAGCTTACTGGGCAAGAAGCACAGGGGAAAGGAGTTTCACTCTTGAGATCAAAGAGATAAAACCCATATAGATGCTAATCCTAGAATTTCCGGAGGCTGAATATAGGTCCTTAGTGAGTGCATTAATTAACTGTTACTGGCAAGGTTGCAAATGACTTTCTAAGACTATATTTTCAAGCTGTCATTTCTCTACAGCATAACGTATACAGAGACATTTTCTCTTGCTCAGTGCTGATAGAGGAGCACTGTAAATGGGGCAGCTGACTACCACCAGAAAGTTTACTGTTGTGTTTTGTAGATTTATGTCTGCATGTTTAAACAACTAGAACTTAAGAAAGCCAGTGTTAGCCTGCTACCCCATTAACAGAACTGCAACACATCTGGGCTCTCCCAAGCAGTTTTTCCTATGCAGGATTGCTTTGGATAACCTTGAAGACTGTGTTTGGGATTTCCAGATGTATTTCAGCTCTGTGTCCTCAGGTAGCTTCCGTGCATCCAGGAAATCCTGCACGCATTCACCATGTGTGGCTCAGTCCAAGGGCACATACACCATACAGGGAATGCTCTTGAGAGCTCTCACACTGCCTATGGCATTGCAGGAGAGTAGCTGGTCCAGGCTATAGCAGACCTAGCAGTGTTCAGAACAGTGGAATGAAACACTGATGTGCTGCACATGTACAGTGAGACTGACAGTCTGAAACCCCTGCACTACTGATAAACTGTGGTGATACGTACCTGCAAAACTGAGAAGGGGTTAAACCATTTTCTGGCATTTAAAGGCTACCATAGAGGGGAGAGAATGAACTGTTCTCCCTGTCTGTGGTACACAGGATGAAAAGGAATGGCCTTAAATGGCAGCAGAAGTCAGGCACTGGCTATGTTTTCTTATGTGTTAAGAACTACAGAGCACTGAAATGGGTGGCTTAGGGAGACTGGAATCTTCATCGCTGGAAATACTTAATGATAAGTTAAATGAGCACCTGTCAGAGATAGAGCCTGCTTTAGAGAGAACACTAGGCTATATGATCTCCCCATGTTCCTTCTAGGTTTATTTTCTTATTATAGTATGCACAATAAGTCTGACATGTCCCAAAAGTTTCCAATTACTGTGCATGAACAGACCATCTGTGCAAAGCAATCTCAATATGCCTGATGCTTCCTGGAAGCATTTTACTTACTGAAACAGAAATATAACAGTTCTACCCATTTATACAAATGTCTGTCCAGAGTCATTGGAGGAAAAAGTCTGGTAGAGACACCAATCCAAAAATATTTTCTTTATTTACTTAGCATCTCCTGTTGAATTTGTGTAACACCTGATTCTCCCAAGAACAGTGTATATTGAAGATACCTAACATCCTGCAAGCGTTAGGATGTAGTCATGCCTTTCCTTGAAAATGACCATAGGATCCCATCCCATGAGCTCTTAAGGGAAAAGATTCACCCTAGTCAGACATGTAAAGCAGTATTTGTATGAGTGTTTTCAGGATCAGGTCCATAACAACAATTCTTGGTATTGTGCTGAAACAGTTATTCTTGTTTAAGAACTGTGTCAAACCACTTTCTTTAAACATTTCCTTATGGAAGGAAAAAACACATCTAAAGCTGAATTACAGTACTAGTGGGTGGTATTTGCCAAGCTGTCTGTAATTGCAGTCTTAACATGATAGGCAGTCATTTGTAAACAGCTGGACTGAATGGTTGAACATGCAATCAAAGCCTTTAAGCAAATTGAAATTCCTCAGCTTCAGAAAAGGTGAGGTTCAAAATAAAAATTGCTCTTAGCCTTCCATGATAAGTGGTTTATCTATGTGGGCAAAGACAATGACATTATGAACCAAATCTTAAAGCACCCAAGATCACTTTATGCCTCCAGTCTATATTATTTCTGCAGAGTTGCATTATGCTTAGACATGAATATGATAATAACTTTTCAGGTTTATATAGCATATTCAAAGAAAACTATCAATACATACAGAATAATAATCTTTAAAGCGTATTTGGTTAAAATGCAATATATAGTTACCATACGAACCTATCTATTCAAAGAGTGGAATCTGGTAAAGCAGCTTGATCTTAACATTAAGAACAACAAAAAAAAAAGTGTGTGAAGATCTCTCTCACTGTCTTTTTCCCTTGTTTGTTGCTATTGCTGCTGTTCTTTTGCGATAGTAATTGGTGGTACTGATTAGATCTGGGGTAAGTTCAGAGACATAAAAAAAGTGTCCTGTCTGGTGCTCATGCTGCAATGAGTTTTGCAGACTTGGAACCTCTCTCTTATTTCTAAATGAATGACACTGCGATAACGTAAGTCAGGAGTTGGGGGGAATTTAGTATAGATTTTGAGCCTAAAAGAATGAGGTAGAAAAAAGGCGGAGGATACCCACAGAAAGAATAAGCAGAGGAAAGTTTGCCCAAACCATCTAATATTAGTTTTGTGTTTTATACTTACAGCTGATCTTGTTAAAGTTCCACACTGTAAATTGGACTCCACTGAATCAACAGACACAGAAAGAAAGCTAGCAAAAACCCAAAATAATGTCTGAGTTTCACTAAAAACCCAAAGGATATCAGATCCATCCCTCAGCCCTTGGGGGATGAAAAGGAGTTCTATTCACAGGAATGTGCTGAGAATCATGTTTTCTAAGCTAAATGTTCAGTATAAACATTTGATGCGTTGGTACATTCTAAGATTTTATTAAATTAGCTAAAGCTTTTTTTTAATTCAACCAAGTTGTGCTGCTTTTAAATAATTAACTTTTTGAATAGCATAATAAAAAATCTCAAATGCCTGTTCCCGCTACACAAGAAAAGACAAAGAAAGGTCAAAAGGCTGAGATCTGAGTGGGAAAGTCTGGATGTGAAAGCAGTGAAGGGAGGGCAGAAGAATAAAATTGGCATGGGTTAATAGCATCTTTGTCAGAAGGTCATGAATACTAGCATACAACTACATGCAGCTTCCAAGACACCTAGATCAGAAAAACACCCTAAAACAAACAGCAAAAGAGACACTCAGAAGAAAGTGAGGGACAGATTGAACCAAATAATAGGTTGAAGCCAGTAAGAGATAATGGCAAGAAAATAAAGAACAAGTTGGAGCCATTAGACACCGAGGTAAGGAGACAGTGCCAGTGAGTAGGAGCATCATGCTCATCAGCATACCATCAGCAGAGATGCCTAGTGACTCACTGACTTGAGGCTGGAGACAAAAGATCACAGCCACTGACAGCTCCTAATGGGTGCAAAAACCACCACATTGTCCCCAGCTGAAGAAGAACTCAGAAAAGGTGGTCAGGACTTGAAAGCCAACATGTTTTTTCCCTTCTGCACCCGAAAGTGCCTTTCATCTGGCATCTAGAGCACTCCTGGGAAAGTGGCTTTGGTCCCTGCAGTAGATGAAAGCTGAGACTTAGTCTTTTGCTTCCCAGGGACTGTTAGGAGGGGGAGCAGAAGCCTCTCCAGTGACACAGGCATTGGGGAAATGGAGGTGAAAAGGAAAAACAACACCCTGGTCAAATCTGTGGCAGGGAGGGGAAGGAAGGGTAAGGAAATCTTTTTTAGGGGATTATTTTGGGTTATGGAAAGAAGGTTGCCTTAGTGCTCTGAAATAAGATGCCCGAGGGAATTTGAAGAACAGTTCTTGTACGCAGTATTTCCTATTAACTCAGTGGCTTCCTGCTCAGCTTGCTGGATAGCTATATCCCATCCCAGGGCACTGACTTGCCTCAGGCTCTATGTTGAAATTTAAGCTCCCTAAAACAGGTGCTGGGCTTAACAGGCATCACTTGCAATAGTTTCATTGAGAAAACACCTTTTATTTTTCCAAGAATCTTTAAAATCTTGTTCCCCTGCTAAAATTTAGAAACATTGCCTGAAGTAGTTTGGTTTTTAAAAAAAAATCTGTCTTTGGCTTTGCTTTAATTGGTGACATGTCAATTTAACATGTCAGTTACTTAACGATAGCAACAGCTGAACACTTTGGCTTAAATTAAGTTTCTATACATTCCAATTTGGAGTAAGGATGGCAAGAAAATATGCTGACTCTGCCCCTTTAGACAAAAAAATACCTGGTCAAAAGACATGATGCAAAGGGTGACAATCAGAATAGAAGCAGAGTTTAGGTGCGATAAGTTTGCAATTTCAGGGACAAATTCTTAGATTATATGAATCTGGATAGTTTCTCTAAACAAGACTTTTATACCCCACCAAAGATTGTATCTGGCATCGTCTTCAGTAATGGTTCTGTGACTTCTGAGAAAGAACATTTTGTTTGCATCTTTGGTGCTAGGATAGCTCCTCATTATAATCCCTTTAAGATAACTCAATTTGGGAAAAAGTTGGGAGAGAACTTTGTCTGTTGAATGCTATTTAGCTCTGTACCCTATGTTGACTCCAGTTATAGAGCTCCCTCTGATAATTCTAATGTAGTGTAAAGACTGAGGCTCTTTGCTTGATACACTGTGTGTTGATGAATTACTGCTTAACCATTGGTCTCTGTGGTTTTTATATATATATTTTCTTGATATCTTGCAAGTCTTAGTGTGAAAGAGAAAATTCTTTTTTTGTTGTTGGGGGTTTTTTTGGTGGGTTGTTTTTTGTTGTTGTTTTTGTAGCAGCAAGCCAAAAGAGAAAGTTAGATAGTTGCAGTCTATAAACATGTAATGGCCAGATGAGAAATCTGTGTCATTCCTATGTATGAATGAAGTATTCGATCTGTTCAGGAACTGCCTATTTTAGGGTGACATTAGTTACCGCAAATTAGTAATCAAGCTAGATAAATCTGGAGGAAAAAAAAGAAAGATTAAGGATGTAGTGAACAATTCATGTCTGCCGGTCATAACAGCTGTTAGAAATGTCTGTTAGATGCTTTCATCAGCTTTGCTTTCATCCTGTGACTAACATGATAGCTGAAAAGAAATGTACAGGCTTTTAAATTTTCGTTTAAAATTTATTTCATAGGATGAGTTACTTCAGATAAGAGGTGAATAAGAGGGCATGTAAGAAGTATACTGAATAAAGAAGAAAATGGAGACATAAATTATATAGTCAGATCCTCTCTCACAACAAAAGAACATTAAAAGAAACCAGAAAACAATACACTGTAAAGCTAAGTATATTTGCAGGAAAACACTAAATTAGAAGCACCGCAGATGGTATAGACTTGATCCCTTATTGAAAATATGACGAAGTTTCTCATTGGCTTTAATGAGCATTAGTCTCTTGTCGTGAGATGAATTTGAAAGCTGAAAGAGGGAATATGAAAGGGACTTGTACCTAGTGAGAGAAGAGCACACCTCGTTTCGCCGGGGGTTAGTTTTGCTGTGTTTCTGCCAGTGGAAGGCTTTGCATTTTTTGTAAGGCATCAGCTCGGAGCTGGAGAGAAACTCCCTCTCTTTGATCACAGCGGAGAAGGGAAAGAGATTTCTAGACTCCTACCAAAAGAGAGGTCTGTTTGTTACCAGCTTGAATGCCAAGAACAGATACAAAATATAACACCAGAATTTTTGTTACAAGATATGCACCTGAGGCTAAAAAGGATCCATTTCAATATGCAGAAGATCATCTGGCAAATTTCAGAAAATAATGCTTATTAGGACATACCTGAACAGATGCAAGAAGTCCATTGGGGCAGGCAGGGAAGACAGTTAAAGCAGTGGAAACTTTTTATTTTCAGTGAAATTTTTTTGACCTGTGGGAGGAAAGGGAAACACAACAAGGAAGATGAACAAATGGCTCAAAAGTTAATAAATCTTCAAGGGAGGTTGAAGAAAGCTTGAGTACTTGGAAGTGTGAATAGAGAAGGGATTACTTACCTCACAGCCTAGGGAAATAACATTTTTTGGGCTGAGGTTGGTCTGAATTGGCAAGAAAAGCTTTAAAAAATGAATAATTGAGAGGTATGTATGTAGCTTTGCACGACTATAAAACATACAGAGAAGCACTGATAAATGAGGGTATGGCAGTAAGTAAAACAGTATCCGATATCAGAAAGACGTATAGTTACAGGTGAGAACTGCAGGTAAGTAATGTAAATAGTGAAAGGCTTGGATGGGACAACAAAACAGCAAGCAGTAGCTGAAAGGCTTGTGCTCAGTTCAGGACCCCAGACATCAAATAGTGCCACCAGAATTACTAGCGTAGAACCTGAAAGCAGTTATTAACATGGCAATCATGGCAGAGCACAGCTACTGACAGGCACAAATCATTCAGGAAAGACAGATATAAAAGTAAAGATGATGAATACCACTGCATGTGGTTCTGTATCAGATGCAAAGAAAAAAGAAGAGATCTGCTTCAAGACAAAATTCATTTTGGGGAAGGTTAATAAACCAGATTGTATTGGGATAGTACTGTAATAGAGTCCCTGGATCAGATTTGGATAGAAAAAAAAATGATGCAGAAATAAAGCAGGAGAATAAGTACAGAAGATTATGTCGGTATTGAAGACCTTAATTTCCTAATGATAGACCTGACAACGTAGTTACAGGTCTGTATATTCTGGAATCTCATAGCTGACAGTTTTTCATTGGCTAATCACTAACAAGAAGTGATTTCTGTACGACAGTAAAATGTGATCAGAATGGTGGTCATGGGGGTGAGAGAAGGGTGCGGAAAAGTGTTATCAACAATCATAACTTTATTTCTGTTAAATAGAAGATTGATAGGGTTCTGTGATAATATTTTTAATTCCAGAAGCTCAAATTTGATCAGTGAAGAGAACTGGTTAGTAAAAGTATCTGAACTAAGAGCTTAAGGGCTTGAATTTAGAAAAGGTTCAGAAATTCTCAAAATCAAAGAAATCTGATTTCTAAGCAAGGTAAAAATGTAATCAGAAATTTAAATAGATTCAAAATCCCTTCACAGGGCATATTAGGAATAAAGGGTGAATTTAGAAAAAGTGGGACAAAAAGCTTGATTTAAAAAAAGCTGAACGTTAGAGACAAAAACTGCAGGGATAAAATAAATATAGACTAAAGTGGGGCTGAGTTTGATCTTAAAATATTAAACCCAATAGTAAACATTAAACACTTTACGTATAAAAACCAAGATACACAAATAAAAGCAGAATAAGGAAAGAGTGGTCATTAGCAGTTCGGATTATATTGATACAGTCCAAAAGACAAAATGAAACCTTCATCTCAGTTTTTCCTAACCAGGGAAATAAATTGGAAAACCAGGCTATTAAAAATGAGGATAGAGAAATTTCCATTGCCAATTCAAGTCAAAATCATTCTCTAAGAGTTTAATACGCTGATATTTTGAGGAACCAATATACTCTTACTAGGAGATTCAGCGGAAAAAAACCACTACAGTAATGAACAAATGAAGTGTCTGATTCGGTAGCAAGGATTTTCAGTAGGTCGGCATGTACCACGTGACTCTCTACACACAGAGCTAAAACAAAGATGCCAATGAACAGTTTGACTTTTTTTTAAACAATCCTCACATGAAAGTTGGAAGATTCCTGATGAAACTTGCAGGTGTCACTAAGAAGGAAAACGGTGTCAGTGCAGAAAACAGAGGAGATGTTGTACTGAATGTGCTCAAAGAATGGACGGAAGTCAGTGGTGCAACATGCAAGGTACCTCTTACACAGTAATAATTCCTGCTTTGATCTTTATCTTGTTAGAGAGAAATAACTGCAGCGTAGAAATGGTTGAGTGGTGCATCAGTGAGCTTGATGTACTAGGGGGGTACAGGATACCTGAACTACTGCTGGCATATGGCCATGCTGAAAGAGGGAGGGAGAGAAGACGACGTGGCTACCTGATGCATTGGAATGGGCATTTCCCGTAGCGATGGGGGGGAGAACTAGAAGTCTACTCAGTTCAATGAACCAATGTCTGAGGGGATAAGATTTCTCTCCATAAATATATCAGGGGCAGGGATATATACTGGGAGGGACAACTGTTTGAACTAAATGATGATCATGCTAGTGGAGAACAGGGGGATTAAACAGGTTGCAACAAAACTAATCTAGAAATTAGAAGATTTAAGTACTGCAGGGAGTGATGGTCTGAACAAATGAGGCTACCAACTGGAGTATAAGGAGCCAAGAAAACTTCTGTTACAGGTAGTGCAGTCAGTCTAAGAAAAGAATTGCATGCTATACTGAGCTGTGATATCTCAGGACTAGACTGCGGAGGCCCCTTCTAATTCCTAATTATGGGAGTAAGTAATTCTAATTTTTCCAATCCTTTTTCCTACGCAATTCTTCCCTCCTTTGTGACTTTTATATGTCCCAAATGAATTATGCAAGGGAGTTCTCCTTTGTCACCTTCATTTTGACTGACTTCATTCTTATAGCTTAGGCATAATTTTTCTTGCAAAATTATACTGACTATTCAAACACTCAAAGCAAAAATCAACAGAAATTGGAAAAGGACAAATTAATCTGAATTGAATGTATAGCTTGTATGTATTAAAACTCAAGCTACAGACTTTGTTCATTTACCCTTTCCGATAATTTTCAGGATATATTACTTGAAATTATTGCAGAAACATTGAAAGGCATTCAAGCCATCAGTACAGTAAAAACAAAGCCAAAATCCTAACAAAAAGAACAACAGAAACTACATAACAAGAAGACTACATTCTTTGCTCTAGCAATCAGTTTTATTTCAAAACTAGCTCATCTTTAGTTCCTGCTGTGCCTCTTTAGCAGAAATGTTAGTGCCTGGGTCTCTGTCTGGCCTTTGCTGTAATTAGTGCTAAAGTTCTGTTCAAAGCACCTCTGAACAAGTTGTCATCCTTCATTGCAGTTTCACTCTTCAGCAAAGCTCAGCTTCTCTTCAAAGTATGAAACATCAATTGAGTCTTAGCATTTTCAGAAACAAACCTTAGTTTGATGCTCCCTGTGTCTTTCTCCCCACGACCTAAGCACTCTTGTGGTTCAGCGAAAAATAATTCCTTCCTCTGGGAACTCTTGCTAAGGACTGGGAATACCACATGGTTTTGATTTCTTATACTGCAGAAGTACAAG
>NW_008795127.1:5692810-5719286 GCF_000699145.1 Aptenodytes forsteri | reverse complement strand
GGGGGGGGGGGGGGGGGGGGGGGGGGGGGGGGGGGGGGGGGGGGGGGGGGGGGGGGAAGTTAAAGAAATCCAATAAAATCTCTCTCAAAGTATTTTAGTTTTTTAAGTTTCAAATCTCAGATACCATAAAAAGTAAAGCTTTTCTGCCTGTATGCTGTCTGCATAGAAAGTGGTTTTTTACCTTTGTTAGACTTGTAGGAAATTTCAGTAGCAGAGATGAAAAAAGCAATTAATTTGCTGACATAACATACCTGCATATCTTTACACACATGAGTTTTTATGTCCATATGCTGGCATGTAACTACACATCACTGCAAACTACCAGCTGAAACATCTGTGAGACAATCCCTAAGCCAGCAAGATTTCTTTTGAGTTGCATGAGGCCCTTCATCTGGCAGATGAGCTCAGTGCCTATGTTGCAATTCATTAAAGATCACACACAGTTTGCTTGAGTCTTTGACCAAGCGATATTGTCTGACAGTACGTTCAATATATCTTGCACTGAAATTCAGACTTAATTACTTGTTGATTGTTTAGAGTGTTTTAGTTTGTACGTCCCCTTTATTGTTCAGCATATTTTCCTCCAAATTCTGAGTTTTGTTCACACACTTTGTTGTATTTTATGTCCCTAATTTAGTTTTAGTACTTTCCAAAAAACTTACTCCTTACCAATGAATGGCTATTTATTGCCTGGCCCTTTCTGGCTTATGTCAGGTTTTAAACACACCTCTGTACAGTAGTTACTCAGGATTGCTAGGTTTCCTTCAAGACAAGTAGCCCACAGCATTGGTGGTAGAAATCATAGCTGTGTTCTTAGGAAAACCTATAGGAAAATGCCATTATGCAGACTTTTGCTCCAACCATTACAGTATCTGTTTTCCTCTACTTAATTATGATTCTAAATAGGCAACAGTCTGACTTGCACAGATTTTCATGCACTTTTAAATAGTCCCTTTAAATGTACTTTAGAGGTAAGTAGATCCACATGTGTTACAACCAAAATAAGTCACACAGGAAGCCATATACAAAATCATTGTATGAAATCTGTGAGTTGGTTTAGAGCAGGGTTAAGCTCATGCTTAATTCATTGAAAAGACCCACACCAACTTCAGCTGGAGCTGAACTCAGCCCCAACTTCAGCCCCTGAAGACAACCAAAACATTCTTAAGTTGCATACCACAGCATGTCAAGTGTTGTGTGACACTGGAGATACATTTCTATGCCTACTGCTATAATGCTTATTCTTTTATCACTTAGACTAGGGTAATCACCATTAGTTATTATCAGTGTTGTACCCATAACAAAAAATCAGGCAAGTCTGTTTCTGTTCAGTAGAAATCACAGATATGCTGTAGATGAGAACATTGATCACTCTAATCCTATATATTCTGCCTGACAATGATCAGTGTAAGTCAGAGAAAAATGCAAGAACGATGCGGTAACCTACTTTTAGAAGTTTCTTTTCAATTCCCCCCAGTTAGTGGTTGCACATGTCCTGAAACATGAAAATGTCAATGGATTGTTTTCATTTTCTCTAACGTAACTGTGGAAGATCTTATGGTGAATTCTGAACTTGCCTATAGAACCCATACATTTATAAAAAGATATGTAGATTCTACAATGGATTAACTACACATTCAGATAAATAAAGCATTTCTTTTATCAACTTTTAATTGTCTGTCTTGCAACTGGAGCATGGCTGATTTTGAATGAAAACATGAAGTTATTTTGATTTTAGTTAACTTTAAAATCAAATGCTGTTAATGCAATTTTATTTATCCTTCCCTCATTTCCTTATTCTCTTATCTTTAAGTAGTAGGAAGATTTTCTGTTGAGCCATAAAACTTGATTTTTATTTTGTCATTCATGCCATGATAATGTGAGTGATATGAAAGTAATACTTTCATTTTTGGATGAAGGGCTTCGGTGGCAATGTTGATTTCAGGAGCTCCTGTCACCCTCCGATCCCTCACCATGCCTGCTCTTGTTATTGTTCCTGCAAACTTGCCAGGTTGTCAGCTGTGTCAAACCAAATGATTGCGTAGCCATGTTCAAGCTGGACCAAAATACTCTCTTTAAATACTGGTCTCTCTTCCTCCCTCCCTTTTTCTCTATGTATTCTTATGTTTTAAGCTGCCCGCAGTCCACAGGGGAATCCAGCAAACAGCTGAATGAAGGGGACAGCGAGCTGTGACAGCTTTCGAAGGCAGGAACTCCTTAAGCCATACTGTTTCCACAAACCCTGCATCTTCAAATTGAGGCTTCTGTCTGTTAGAGAAGCTATTTACAAGACTGGATTTTTCCAGAGAGTCGGGAAGAAAGTTTCATTGCTTATATATAAACATCTGACAGGTATGGTGATGTGTCTGCATTAATCCCATTCAGAGAAAGCCTCAGCAGCTCTTATTTCTAAACTTCTGCTGATACAGGTGCAGTTCTTGCAGGTTGCACTTTAGTTAGCTGTAAATGTTGCTTTAACTCGTTTGAGCAGATTTAAACTGATAGCTTTCCCTCGTATAACTCCACCGCTTCCCAGTTCACATCAAGTGCAGATCAGACTCTTATTTCTCTTACAGCCTTTCGAATATAGTGTGCAATTTTCATTTTAAATTAGTCGGGGGAAGGTGGTTGTGTGTAGTCATTTCCTAGTTTTCTATAGAGCAGCCAAGAACCCAGATTGTAGTAAGTGATGCAGTAGATATTTGTCTGATAACGAGGTCTAATTTGCATATATTGATCTGCTCAAATGTCCATGAGCTTTGTATTTTACTCCACATTCTTACAGCTGTTGCTGCACATGAAGCAGCAAAGACCTGCTGCCTAGAAAAGTGTTCTGTCTTATGAAGGTTGAACAACAGTTGAAGCTGCCTGTGACCGTTCTAAGGAGGACAAATAAAATGATTTTACCAGCAGCTTAGCTCCTCTAGATCTGCTTCTTGTTCAGCTTTTTTGCTGAGATCTCAGGCAGTTTTCAGCCCATTTATTTACATCCAGGATAAGCTATTTCTGCCCCAATTTCAGTGCTGCTTATCCTGATCTGTTGCTGAATTCTGTTGTTTCCTGAAAGTTGTAAGCACTTAAATATAAGCTACAGAAGCTGCAGATCATGCCCAGAAACCATCTTGGGTTTATAACTGCACAGAGCAAGAGTACTTTCTCAAGCTGTGTGGCTCCAAAGATGTTAAAGTTTATAGCAGCCCTGCCCACACAAAGTAGGTGACATTAAGGGTGGTCTTTTTTGTGCTGAGGACGCTTTAGATTTTTCTAGCAATCTAATTTTGTTTTATGTCTTTTTTAGGCTTAAGCTGCATTACTAGAGGTGAGAATCAGTCATTAGAGAAATGAACTCGATCTGGAATCTGGAAATCAGATTTCTTCGGATTTTATCATTCAAACTTGACACCTGAACTTTCCATTTCAGTTTGAGACGAGGGAATGTGAAGCACTGATACATGGGGTTTTCTACTACATTCTTGGATCACTGAGATTTGCAGATGCCTGGTCATGTCTGCGGAGTATAACAAGTTTAACCATACAGTGCATCTATAGCAGGGCCAATGTCACACCACCTGCGCATGTATTACACAAATGATTCCATTTGCTCAGGGTGCATGGGATATATATTCTCCATACATTTGCAGTTCATGCCTAGCTGGTCTGACTCTTCCAGAAGGTATGAGGCTCACTGCATGCATGCTAAACAGCACCCATGTACATACACCCCTGCTCAGAAGAGTCCCAGCCAGAAATAAGGCAGTCTTTCCTTGAAAATTAGCTGGCATGTATTCCAAAAAAAGATTAATCTGGACAATAAAACCAACTTATGAACAGTGTAATTTTCCCCTGTAAATTATAATGCCAGAGTTAGCTGTACATAAAATGACTATTATTCTGGCAAGTATTTGGGGGGGGAAGAAATGCAACTTATTAACAAAAGTGAAGCATATTTAAGACACATGTTTTTGGGCTTGAAGTTTAGCACTATCTTGTTCAGGTGGTAAAGAGGTAAAGATATTTTTAAGAAAAAGTCAGTCATTGTTTAATTGATTAATTAATCCATTATAGAATACATGGCCAGTTAAGAAATCGTTATACTGTGAACAAAATTTCTGGTTTAATATCATGGATTATTTGGTGAATCAGAAGTTTTTCTGCTGGTCATATTAAGGTGCATATTTAAGAGCTGAAAATAATTATTGATGCATATAGTAAAAAATAGAGCATAATTGTCCTTTAAAAAGATGTTGCAAAAGATTTATAAGCATTTTCCTTTAAAAATGTAGATGTGGTCACAGTGACCACCATTCATTTTCTACAAGGAAAATGAATTTTTTTTCTTTTTTGGGAGAAGAATGGAGGAGAAGGGAAGAGGGAGAGGGATGCCTGATCAAAGCTTTTCTGTAATTAAATACTTAACAATGACAACTAGCAGTCCCAAATTCGTTCTCTCTCATCAAATCTTGAGTGGTGGGGATACAATTTAGCAACCTCACTGGCATTTCAAATAGTGTTACCAAATAAAGATAAAAAAAAAAAAAATCCCTGTTTTCAAGAGAACATAGTAATGCAACATTTGGTGGCTTTTTTTTTTCCTTCTTAATTCCTATAATGCCTGGTACAGAGGAACCATGTGGACTGCTTAAGCCTTGTTAGAAATGCTCATTACTAGTGATGATACAGCATTTGTCTTCTCAAGTCACTGCTATGTGTGATAAAGCCCTGCTTTCCTTGAAATGGATAAACACCTGCCTGCTGATGGAAAGTAGTGAATGAATTCCTTATTTTGCTTTTCTCATGCACGCAGCTTTTGCTTTACTTATTAAGCTGTCTCTATCTCAACCCACAAGTTTTCTCACTTCTACCCTCCCAATTCTCTCTCCCATCCCACTGTGTGGTGCTGAGCCGCCTACCGAGGTTAACCCATAACACCACAGTTAGTGAAACCATGACAACAGCAGCACTGAATAGGAACAGCACTGTGGATGGTTCAAAAAAAAAAAAAAGCATTTGATTTTTAAGAATGTAGTCATCCATTTAAAGTAGAAAACAAGTTGTATTATACTCCCAGTTCAAAATTATATATTTGATGTGATTAGATACCTGGGGAATGGTGTTACTAGGGTTGTTGACATGAAGTGGTCAGTTTGTATTTCTGTGTATGACAGAAGCAAGATCCCATACGCAGAAACCTTTTCCTGGTAGCACCACTCTATCATAGGACTGAGTGAGGCAATCAAAACCTAGAGTGCAGAGAAACCTCTGGTTGTCTTAATGCTTATCTAGAAATACAAAAACTAAGAGACAGGGCTCAATTCTAGGAGGAATTGCTTGTCACTGGAAAAAAGAGTTGAAAGTTGCCATAAAAGTTAGGCAAAGCAGATAAATACTTGGGACTGAAACTTTCTCATCTACAGGGAAGCTCTTATGTTCTTTCAAGAATATAAAGGGTTTATTGGGCAACAGTATGTAGCAGAAGACAGTGCTTAGCAGACTGGCAACCTATCCTGTACACTTCTAAAGAAAGAGCTTTCCACCCTTCTACGCTCAGGGCTTCCTTTGAGTTATCAAAGATGTTACTCAAAGGGCATCTATGTCCTGACCTCAGATGCGGAGATATTTGTGTTCTTTTGCGTCTTGCCATAAACAACTGTAGTCTGTGCAAAGTCTTGTGCAAAGACGTTTTAAACAACGTGGAGGTTCGACACATTTTCACCCTAGCAGTTATATTAAAAGATTTATGGGAGCTTGTCTGCAAGCGGGTATTAGTATACAGCATTCAAGGCTGTGATTTACAGCACTTGCTACTTGATACTACTTCCACATGTTGGCACTCATAATGAGCATTAGTTGCTCACATAGCTTTTAAAGCTTCCCTGCCCTGGGTGTATGAGTCAGTAGGTGAAGGCAGACATCTCTGTCTACACTATCTCCAAAACAGAAGTGCAAGGGAATAGAGACACTCAAGTTGAAAGGCTCATCTCTGAATGCAATGGTCGGGTTTGGTTTGGTTGTTTTGGGTTTTTTTAATGCTACAGATTAGTAAACTACACTTCATCTAGACACGAGCTAATACCCTGTGGCCTTAGTACTCTAGGTGTCCATTGCTCAGATGAGTTCTTTAATTCATGTTATGACATGTGTCTGCCTTCAGTATACATCCAGAGTATATAGGCTAGGAACTAATAATGGTTTAGCTAGAGGAACTATAAACTTACAACCTAAACTAGTTGAAATTAACTTCAGATAAGTCTTAAAAGGGTTGCCATTGTCATATTTGGAGATGTAAGCTAAACCAACCTTTTTCTTTTCTCTTTAGTAGGGGTTGTTTTAGGAAATTAGTAAAGCAGTTGTATGAACAGTAAGCCATTAAAAACACTACTTTCTCTATCACTGATCGTTGTAAGCAAGATGAATATTTTTCTTTTTATCATGAGCCAATTACAGTATCTTCCATAGTAACCATAAAAGAAAGGAGCTATACGAAGTCTTACTTAATTACATACATTTTTATTAGGCCAGAATTACCTCAAAATGTGAACTATTATTTCTATTACATCTCCATAAAGGGAAAATTCAATACAGTACTAAAGGTTGGGCTGCAAGGACAGCATTAATCTGCTCTAAAGCAAAGGCTGCATCTTTTAGATGTCTTCGGAGATAGTTTATGGAAGTGAGATTTTTTTCTTGATTCAGCTGCATTTCACATGTGGCTTTTGTAATATGCATTCAAATAGGTCTGTCTATTGGTTTTAGAGGAGGAAATAAGACACAAGTGATTCCCATTTTGACTCTTATAACAAGTCAATGATTGAACCATGACAGTATGTGTGCTTTGTTTCATACGCAAAGACGTTACACAGTCCTGAGTCAGCAGTATCTTTGTTAATAGGGGTTATACAACTTTACAGTGAAGGCTTGACAATTCAGAAAAGATTAGATCAATCTTGCTAGGGCCCCAGCACACTCACTGGTAATTGAAGTGATCATTGTGATCTTTCTTTAAGAGCTACAACTCCTTTTGCCACTGGCAAGTACCTCCAAAGATGGTGCTAAGCCAGGAAGGGTGGTTTTCTTGCAAAACAGATGTATATGACCTCACAAGGGGCCATACTGTGCCCAGAAATTATGCAGATGTATGCAGGGAGAGGGGAATCAACTTCTTCCACTTCATCCAGAACCTGTGAGGCTTACATAAGGACACTGCATAATTGTAGCCTTTGGATTTGGTGGAGCACAGGGATTTCTCCTTTGCTACATTTCTAGGAGCACGAGACTGCCCCAAAAGAGAAGTGGGAGAAGAATGCTGCTTCTAAGCCATCTATGTCAACTTGAAATACATAGAGGAGAGAACATAGGTGACGCACTTTGGAGATCAATTACCCAAGCAGCATTCAAGTGCCTTGGCTTTATGGCTAAATACAATTAAAAATGTACCTTATATGCAAATTATCAAAACGCACTTGATTTATTCATTTGCCCTTGAGGCATTACTGAGAAAAACCCTAAGTTAATAGTAATTACCTCTAGAAACAAACTAAGTAATGTCTCAACTTATTCCCAAGGGCAAATTCCCTACATCAGTTTCTGAACTGTGAAGTCTTTAAGCTTAGTCATTAACATGCAATTTAGATATTGATTATGAACCCTTTAATTCTGGTCATAGAGTTGCTCATCAAAATCTACCTATGAAGTCTTGCACTTGCTTCTGAAATTGAGATGTTCTGGACCTCGCTATACAGACATACGAATAATCTTTTGTTGTGTGTACTTTTAATTAAATTCTCTAAAAAGTGTCCGCTTGTACTTTAAACTCAGACACAATAAATATTTCAATGAAATGTTTCAATAGTCATTAAAAGAAATTAATTCCTATCCAGACATTATGTAAAATACAATCCTAATGAGGAATACTAAGGTCTTGCATTCATGTTTTGTTTTGGAGATACTAATGCTGCGAATTTTTTAATTTTCTTTTTCTGTACGGGACTTGTTCTTAAATAGACCGTTACCAGTTCTAGTCATCTTCATTCAGGATTACTCTGATGTAGCAATAAATAGCTGCCAAAAAAAATCCTGTTTATTTCATAGGATTTAAACCCTATTATAACCACTAGCAAGCTATTATTATGTGCCTGGAAGCTTCAACTTTAAATCAGACAAATCTATAAATGAAATAGCCTTTTCTAGGTATTAGGACTTGTTACTACCTATGTTTTTAGATTTGGCCACAGAGAAAAGTATCACTGTATGAATTTTGATTTTTGTTGATTTGTTGCATTCATTCTCTTCTCTGCAAAATATAGTGCATTTGTCCATTCATAGAATTAACTTTCAATCCTTAAAAAAAATATGTAAATGAGGTGAAGATCATTTTGCATGAATCACAATTGAAATTAAATCCTCCTTAATTTTCTTATGGTTGGCACTTTTCCAGACTTATGGTTGGCAAACTTTTCCAGATATTATTTTCCAGTACTACCTGTACTAGTATTATAGGATAGTATAAGGTAAGATACCCAGTTAAGGTTTTATTGTCTACTAAAAAAAGGTTTTTGTTAAGATTGTCGATTTTTTTCTGTTTGATATGGCTAAATCACTCAAGTAATTGGATCAATTCTTATGTTTTAATACATAAATGACAACCAGAGGCAAAAGGACAGCACAGAGTTAATTTATCTAAGGAAGAAGAATGACTGAAATTAATTTATAGCATTTGATCTAAAGTTTTGGATAGTTTTGATTGATTACCATTGATTAGTACGGCATGCTGTTATGTGGTGGGAGACTATGACATGGTGGGTTAGGTGGGAGCCAGGCATTGCTGATGCCAGCCTCCTGATACAGAAGATGTGTGTGCATTGCAGTATAGTCACTCATGATCTGTTAAGTATTCCTGGGCTCTCGAATAGCTGCATGAAGTTCCTTTTGAAAGGACTTGGCCCTTTTGCACACACTAGATTCTTCTGCTGAAAAAAAAATTTTGTGCTCTAGCAGGTGGGATCTGCATAAGGAGTAGGAGCAATCATGTTCCTAGACAATATAATATGTGTGGTGAAAACTCATCTGCTGGTTATCTGCTTGCTAACCTGATGAAGGATACAAGTGACTTGCTCTTGTTGATACAGAAGCAGAACTATATTTTACTGCACTGGGCTATTGCCACTCAGATTTTGTCCTCACCACATCAAGACCCTAACTCAATTTCTATACCATCGTTTGATTATATTACATGAATTAAGTAGCTTTGTTTGCCATAATATCCTACTCAGACTTCTGATTAGAGTTCAACGCTCAAAGAAGTAGATGCGTATTATTAGCATCTACTAATGAAACTAACTATTAGCATCTACCCTGAAACACACTAGTGAATGCAGATGTCATTTAGCTTTGTAGTTCTGATACTTAACATTCATAGGGTTTTGAGGAAGGTATTTTTTTTTTTACTTGTGTTTAAGACCAGAAGGGAACATTAGATCATCTACTCTGAACTTATGTATGATATCTGCCACTGAATTTCAGCCAGTTGATGCCAACAGCTTATTTTATAAAAAGACATTTGGTCTTGTACCAACAAGAGTTAGACTGTCTCTTTCCCTCAGTTTGAATCAGTGCACAAACATCCTTCTTTTTAAAAACGGATGTCCTCTTTCTACCTTGACTGTGTCTGGTTTCTAGTTATTATAGTTTATTAAAGCCTTTCTGTGCTGAGGTAGAAAGACCTTTAATGCCAGGTATTTGCTCCTCAAGGAAATGCTTATGCATTGTGTCAAGTCATCTTTCAATCTTCTTTTTGACATGCTAAACAGATTAAGTTTTTAAGTCTCTTCCTCTAAGGCATTTTCTCAGCATTCAGTGATTTTGGGTTCTTTTCTCTGCCTTCTCCAATTTGTTAAATGTGAACAGCAGTAGAATAGTAGTATTCCAACACTACAGCCAGCAACGTCACCCTGAGAGATTAAGTCTCCACTTCTTTGTTTACAACTAAGGATCAGATTACACTGAGGTTACTGTGAACTGGTTTTCTCTTGTAAATCCTTTTCAGGAGTCCCCTGTCTGTGACCAAGGACTGCAATTCTTCTTTATAGATATATAAAACATTATTTTCTTTAATATCTTCAGCCTGCTATGTGACCTAAGTGATTCATCAAGGCTGTTTTGTTATTATCACCAGTCTGCAGGTTTTGTCAGCAGTGTGTCTAAGGACTTTTTTTTTTTTCCTAGAACAGTAATAAAAATGCTTAATGGTAGCATTCAGCTGCTCTCTGCAGAGCCCTGCTAGAAGCATCCTGATTTGATGATTCTTTATTAACAGATATTCTGATATATGGCAAGTAGCCGTTTTAGGTCTACTTTATTGAAGCTACTTAATTTGTTAAAAAACATCCTGCTGTATGTAAGAAACCTGTCAAAAGACCAAGTTTATTAGATTTGCAGTTACCTTTATCCACCTAAACTGTAATCTCATCAAAAGCTGAATATAATCCATGTGGGTATATTAAATCCCAAATAATTCAAAAACCCTGAAGATTTCTTTTGCGTGTTGGCAATGGACATAGAGTTAATCTGAGTGTTGTGTAGTTGATAGTTGTTGGTAGTAAAGTTACACTAGGAGGCATAGTCTGTCACTCTATTTGCACTTCGAAGTGTCACAGAAAGCCAGAATAACAATTCACCCTCACTGTAAGTTTTACTAACCAACTTCCTTTAAGAAAGGTGTGGGCAAAGTGTCCCCGCAGTTGACTGACCTTACTGGGGAGTGACGAGAGTCATCAGCTGATATACAACACCTATCACAGAAAAAAGAAAAAGTAACTGGGAAAAGTCAAAAATAGATGATCATTGTTCCGCTGGAATGAAGAAGTCTGTTCAAGCAGTTGTGGCCACCACATTACCCATTATTAGCAATCTAACTAAAAGGTCAGGAACATATTTGCAGAGGCCTTAGAAGTTTGCCATTTTCCTGATCCCTTATAATTTCCTAAGCACCAGTTAAGTGTACTTTGCTTTCTGAAAACATGTAATCAACAACCAGAGAGCAAATCTAGACATACCAATCAGGAGTTAAAAACTAAACAAAAAGTGAGGAAAAAAACCTTCTGGAGCAGAAGTTTTACAGTAACTGTAAGCCTGATCTCAGAGGTCTATGGGTTAGGAAATTGTGCTACATTTGTTGTGAGTAACTTAGCCAGTATCATGTACAGATTACAATCTAACACAAATGAATTAAAATACATTGTAATTTATGGTAAAAAAAACCCAAAACACAACATATAATTGCTCAACTTTGATCACCTGTAAGAACAAAAAATAGTAAGCATAGTAAAAGTAATTCCTAAGTGCATTATACGTAGCTAGTCAACTGAGACCATGTGAGGGTTTTTTGTATCCAGCATTTTTAACATCTAAACAATGTTGACTTTGTCCAGACACAAGTATTGTCCGAGTTGCTGCTAGAGAGGAAAACACACACACATATTCTTCTGTTCTTGCATATAAATTTGACTTCTTAATGGTCAGAATTTTTACTTCAAACTAACTTGAAAGTAATTTAAGACTAAAAGAATATTACTCTCTGTGTAAAGAAAAAAAAATTACAGCATTCAAATCTGGTAAACGCTTTAAGGTCAGTATTTTGCCTTGTTCCACAAACCAGCAAGCATGAGATCAACACTCTTAAAGGCCGTTTCCAAATCCAGCCATCCAACTGTGTGTATTGCAGTAAGTCACTGAGACTTAGTAAGCAATATGTCAAAGTAACTTGTCAAAAGTAGTAAGATCTTAGGTGCCCTCCTTCTTACCGGAGGATCAGTCCAAAGTACTCAACTGAACCCCAAGGTTCAAGCAGAAACTATATAGAGAGTCTTTCCAAGGTAACCCACCACAAGCAAGGGCTTATTGTCTTTTTAACAATGAAAGAAGAAATGCGAGTACAGTACAAATATTGGGTATGTGGAAGGATTTTCCAGAACATACAATGAGTGGCATTATTGACTCTACCTTTCAGGAGCGATGTGGGGGGAGGAAAAAAGGTGTGAGGAAAATGAATTTGAACACTCAGAGTATAACATGCAAAGAACCCACAACTTTATTTAAGCCAAGACTATCCAGCAGCATATAGGAGACTTCAACTCTGAAAATAGACTCTAAATTCTTCACTTACCATATGTTAAGGGAATTAAAAAGCCAAGTCTTCAGATTTCTCCTAAGTAACTCTGCTGTTTTCTGTTACTGCCTGATACCACATTCTGTGAGTGTTGTGGTAGAGGGTTATAACTGTAGCAGTTACACCGCAGTTAAATAGAAACAGGTGATCTCAGTATTGGAGGCTTAACTGCCATCAGCCTGAAATTGTTTTCCCAGACTCTTAGGAGACTGTCAGTAAAGCCTACAACATTAAGATGCTTATATCCCACAGAACTGCCGTAAGGACAGGACATCTACTGCCATGGGTTCCACAGGAAATTCCACATCATTTCTTTCAAATTAAAGATTAGATTTTTAAATTTTAAAGGTAGTGCTGCAGTTCAAAAGTTGCAGATATTATTCTGTGTTTCAGTGGTAATGAGCACAGAAATCAAGTAAAATATGCAGGCACACTTGTCTTGAAGGTTACTTATCTATAGCAATGGAGGGAAGATAGATTGGCACACAGTACCGTGTCCTCCTTAACCTGCACCATTCAGGTGTGACACCATCACAAATACATTCTTCAGTTCAATGCAGGCATAATAATGATGGAGCTTCAAGAATGAATGGTTTGAGGTTGACCAACCCAAAAGTGGAATAATGTGTAATACGCCTGTCACAGATATTATGTCAGCATAATTAAATTGGATAATGTAATTAATCTAGCATCCCGTGCTGGTTTTGGCTGGGATAGAGTTAATTTTCTTCATAATAGCTCGTACGAGGCTATGTTTTGGATTTGTGCTGAAAACAGTGTTGATAACCCAGGGATGCTTTAGTTACTGCTGAGCAGTGCTTACACAGAGTCAAGGCCTTTTCTGCTTCTCACACCACCCCACCAGCGAGCAGGCTGGGGGTGCACAAGAAGCTGGGAGGGGACAGAGCTGGGACAGCTGACCCCAACTGACCAAAGGGATATTCCACACCATATGACGTCATGCTCAGCATATAAAGCTGGGGGAAGAAGAAGGAAGGGGCGGACGTTGGGAGTGGTGGCGTTTGTCTTCCCAAGTAACCGTTACGCATGATGGAGCCCTGCTTTCCTGGGGATGGCTGAACACCTGCCTGCCCATGGGAAGTAGTGAATGAATTCCTTGTTTTGCTTTGCTTGCATGCGCGACTTTTGCTTTACCTATTAAATTGTCTTTATCTCAACCCATGAGTTTTCTCACTTTTACTCTTCTGATTCTCTCCCCCATCCCACCGGGCGGGAGGGGGGGAGTGAGTGAGCAGCTGTGTGGTGCTTAGTTGCCAGCTGGGGTTAAACCACAACACATCCTAAGTAAATTTGTGTGGATAGTTTTAATTTACACCTGTCCAAAGGCAATGTAACAGCCTACTAAATAAGGATGTTAAAGAATTTGCCCTTTGCATTGGTTTAAAGGTCTTCGCAAGGCACTGTCAGTGGAGAATTAGGTACACAGATTTACTTAAGTATCCTTTCAGGATGTTGCCAGTCCGTCTGTGACAGGTATGATTCATCGAAATATTTGTGAAAAGCAAATGTTTCTGAGTGAGTTTAGTCCAGATCATCAGAAATGTGTACCTGAAGTTTAGTGAATGTGATACAGCATGGTACTCAACTTGCATTGTCTGCAAATTAAAGACAAGACTGGGATGAGGACATTGAATTTTAAAAATTTAAAATGTTTAAAAATTTAAGTGCCTTTCATTAGGAGTAAAATGAACATCAAGTAAGTGTGTTAACTCCTTATACAGTTAAGGACAAAATAGTTGTTTTATATGGACAGAAATGAATACATATAATGTGTCACGTATCCACTATGGTAGTGGCAGGCTATAACAAATTGTGACTTTCACGATTTTTTAATTATGCTTTACCTATACTTCCAGCTTTACCAAGCGAAGGTTTCCTAATTCATTTGCCAGCATATGGAGGTTATTTCTTCCAATGTTTAACTTTCTAAGGGACTGCAGTTTTGTTGCCTGTTGGGAAAGGACCTGAAGTTCACTGCAATTATCTTTCAGATCCCTTATGTTTTGTAACTTTCCTATTACTTCTGGAATGGAAACCAGTATGTAATTACTGACAGCTAAAATTGTAAAAAGCAGGTCAAACCAACATTTTGAAAGAAAATCAGTTAAGGTAAGAGTATGAGAGTTAGGTTGGGCATGTCTGATAATCACAAGAACAATCTGTTCGAAGCTTCTTATCAGGAAGGTATCTGCTACCCACTCCACAGAGCAGAGCTAAAGAAAAGCAAATGCTCCTTCCCATTGAAGCGGAACTTGGAGCTGGAGCATTCAGCTTACAAGAAAAACCTTGTTAATGATTTAGGGCAAGGCCCTCTCTAAACTGAATTCAGCTTTCTCAGTCTTTTCAAACTTCCCATGCAGATACATGGTACAGTTCAGCATATTGAGCTTGGTGGTTTTTTAAGTGAGATATAAGTATAGTACGAACATATAAAAATAAAACTTAAAAGGTATATGTGAAATAACAACCAATGCAGTTCTACTGTTCTGCAGACAAAATAAACTTTGGGTGCCAGTTTCCACATTTCAGGACAAGTTTTAATTGCACTTGTATCATTTCCAGTGTTCCCTAGGACATCGCTGTTTGAACATTTTATTTATGTAATCTGTTACTTGTACAAACCTTCTAACTTCTTGTCCTTAGTGCCTCTCAACTGTATGGTAAAAAGATTACACCCTTCTTTTAACTGATGGGCCTGGAGAGAGAGTGTGTGTGTGTGTGTGTGTTGGGAACATAAGTAGTATCAGCCAAGTAGCCAAGGTCTGTGCCCGACTGTCGTTATGATTTCTGAGGCAAACCCATTTTACTTATTTACGGTGGGACTCCATCTGACTCTGGACGTAAGACTGCTTGCAGCTCAACTCCTGAATAATGTGGGTGAGGCTTTGAAATTAATTTAAAGCACCTTGCTCTACCTTGGGCTGGCACCCAGTTGGATGTAAGGCAGGTTTGGTGTGAAGTGTATGTTCAGACCTGTGCTTAGAAATACAGTGCAATATATTCACTGCAGATATAGTTTAGTAGTTTTACCCTGTATATTTTCTTTCATGGTTATTTTTGTTCTCATCTCCTTTTTTATATTTTTTGTTCATAATGATAAACTGGTAAGTTATTCTGAAAGTTAATCCCCTGTTAGCTTTGTAGCTTCTATGATAATCTCGTTAGCTTTGCTGCTTGTATTCCTGGAGCTGATTTGCATTCCCTAATCTAGAGCTGAATCTCTTTGCTCTGAGTACTTGTTTTTATGGATATGTATTTTTTAAATAATTAGCTGAAGGATCCTCCCCATAGAACTTAACACAGATTGAAGACATTTTGTATAAGCTGATGTTTAAATGGCTTTCAAGCCAACTATGAATTTTTCTGATTTATCTTTTCATCTGGGAACAGACAATCCATATGTTTATGATTTTTAAAATTAACTCTCAGCTCTAATTCTAGCATAATATTTTTGAGAAGCTTGCTTTAGTGCTTGTGAAAGGATTGCAGCAAAATTATGGGCCTTACTCCATCTGACTTTTGCAAATCTAGACTCAAAACTGTAAGGTAAGTAGGGCTGGACTTGTGAGAATCTTCCTTTCCCTGGGATCCTCAGGAGGCACAAATCTGCTGCCTTCATTGTACTGTAGCCATTTGTGCACCCAGAAAAAGGGATGTGACCACTGCAGTTGCCCACTCAGATTATTTGGTTTGCAAACAGACACTTACAAACAAAAGCAGCTCCACCTTATGTAGCTAAAACAGGAGTGCCCAAAGATGCCCAGGATTTCCATCTCCTATCCTTCCCTCCCCAGTGACTGTGACAATAGGAGCTTTGTTGTATTAGGAACACCGCAAAGCCTGTATCAATCTTAAAAGCCAGGTAAAATCCATTTTTCCAAATGTCTATTTTGTTTCTGAGAATTCTGGCAACATAACTGCCAGTCACCTACTCCACAACATAAATTACACACATTTTTATCATGATATATTTAGCATGGGTCCATAGAACATAAGAATGGCTGTACTCAGAGTATACAGCCTGATATCTGATCTTGAACAGTGAGCAGTAGTAGATGACCAGGGAAGAGTATAAAAGTGGACTACAAATGGTATTTCTGATTTCTTTCAGATTGCCATACTCTAATTTCAGTTAAGTATTAGGAGAGATGGTCATTGTCTGCTTGCCTTTTCCATGACTCTCTCCTGCAGGTGAAGAAGCCCAGCTCCTTATACTGAAGTTGTTTCATTGATCATTCTGGTTGCTGTTCTGTTGAAACATTTTAAGCTCCATTCTGTCCTTTTTGAGCACCCCTTCAGTACTGTACTCTTCATTTCTAGTTTAGCACAGACTCCAGAATGGTCAGAGAACCAAACTGTTGTAAAGCTGTTGTAACCAAATATAAGAAATCTCTCTTATTCCATAGTTCTCAGTTTTACCTATATTGTGGATTTACCAATTTTTAACACAGCATTGTTGCTTAGTCACATTTAATTTCTAACAAGAGCTATTGAACAGTCACTGTTCTCATTTGTATATTTAGGTAATGAATGATTCTAAGCTACATATTATAAAAACATACATTTAAATAAATGCAGTCAGAGAAGATACTACTTTCACCAACTGGCTGCCAAAAAAAGGCATATTTACATTTGTTTGACACATCTGACTGTAAACAAATGTATTAAGACTAAGTGAACTCCACTTAGCTGGAACTTACATTCAAAGGTATCTTCATGTGATAAATATGAATGCATGTCAGGCAGAACACCATGGCACAGGACATAAGGTTGAAGAGGTTGGATTGGTCACCAGGACTAGAAGTTACCATAAGCCCTTAAATGATTTTACATGCACTAGAAATCTTACTGAGTACAGTAACAACCCAGTCATCAATCCCTTTGAGAAGGCAAACTTGGGTGCATGCCCTGTCTATGGGATTGTAACCCAGCTCCGATAGGCTGGAGGAATTTTCTTGGGAGTTAGCCCGGCACCAGAATCTGCTAAATGAAGAAAGGAAACCAGAAATCAAACCAACCATGTATGTCCTGTTTTACTTTCCTGTATCTGCTTCAAATATAGTATCTGATTTCACTAACTTGACTTTTTATTATAATAAACTTACTTAGCTTTTATATCAGAGCATTCCAGATAATGTAAGTGATCACGGGGGAGCTGCCAAGTCACAGGAATTTCATTCCCTAGGAAGAGACAGGTCTAAATTGTGAGGCTGGTCTATCCTCACGTGCCCAGCACAAGGTCAGATATCCCCTAACAGCTTCTCACGGCTCCAAAGGCCAACTGGAAGCCGGTATCGCAGAGCACTATTTAGGGAGAAGTACCTTTCAAGAGAAACTATTAGCTAAGGTCTCCTTGCACTGCAGCAGAACAGTGAGGCTGTTGGTGGAATATTTGGCAGGCTACTTGAAGAAAATAACAACTTAGGTCATGACCTAACATGAAGTTTATTATGTTCAAGCACTAGGTGGACTACTACACCGAAAAGCCAGCCAGCATTCCCTTTGATGCCCATTCTATAATGAAATGGAAACAGAATGGGTGGTGGTGTCAGATTGCCACAAGTTTTTTTCTTTTTATTATGTTTCCTTCTTTTGTTTCCCCTAGGATGCTTTAGTTTGCTTGGTTATTTATCTCATTAATACATATTTTTATGGCTAATCATAATTTCTGAATGTTCATTTTTTTCTATGCTTCACAGTTGTATGTGCTGGCCTGTCAGATACAAACTGGAAGCTGCAATTAGTTAGGCTAGGGCAGTAACAATGGCAGAGGCAGAGGTCATGCCTTATAACACCCCCAAATTGTCACTCTTCATAAATTAAATGGTAAGTGGTACTAGCAGAAACACCGTTGTTCTCTAAGGAATGTAACAGCCTAAACAAGCCTTTCTTCCATTGCACTTATCTAGAGGATAGAAATGCCTCCTTCCATACAACTACAACAACGACATCCATACAAACATTCACTTTTGCCCTCACTGTCCTAAGTCCTGAATGTAATTCATCAATTTAGTATGCTCATGTTATGGGTTGGGTTTTTTTTACTTTGTTGTATTGACTGCAGAATGGAGTACCCAGATGTTTTTTCAAAGTCCTCTGACCTGACAGACTGTTGTGGAGGGTCCTCCAGGCCAGCACTGCACTGAGACCCTGTGGCACACACAGCTCACAGCTGTAAAGCCAAATTAGCTCAGGTATCCTCATACCACTTGCATCACTGCGCTTAGATCCAATGCACACAAAGGTAGCATTCAGATGTTTTACGCTTGCAGTGTAGATATTTTCTTACCATACAATGCTGACTTGGCTCTGACAAGTGTTTTTTTCAAAGAATAATTACCAAAAAGGTCAATAAATATTAACACACCTCATGATACTGGAGGTAGTAACAGCATAGAATCATAGAATCATAGAATCATTAAGGTTGGAAAAGACCTCTAAGATCATCGAGTCCAACCGTTGACCCAACACCACCATGCCCACTAAACCATGTCCCTAAGCACCTCATCTACACGTCTTTTAAATACCTCCAGGGATGGGGACTCAACCACTTCCCTGGGCAGCCTCTTCCAATGTTTAACCACTCTTTCAGTAAAGAAATTTTTCTTCATGTCCAATCTAAACCTCCCCTGGCACAACTTGAGGCCATTTCCTCTCGTCCTATCGCTAGTTACTTGGGAGAAGAGACCAACACCCACCTCGCTACAACCTCCTTTCAGGTAGTTGTAGAGCGCGATAAGGTATAGTAACACAGAGAGCAGATTAGCTTATTGGACTATCTATAAATTACACTTTTTATATTTCTATGTGTACTAGAAAATATATTACTGAGGGAGAATATAATTTGTGGTGATTAGATTAATTAGACTGCTGGGATTCATTTTTCAAGAGGTTCTATCCTTTTCATGCTTATATAGCCCTAAATTGTGACTAAGCCATCATATTAATACAGAGCTGAAGAGCACTCGGATTTCATATTTTTTGAATACCCCCTAATTGGGAGAGATGATTCAATCTAAGATTCCCATTAAAGTGCTTAGTAAAGAGTGTAATTTTTTTCCTTTGCAATGATAACGATAACACAAGCATGACGGTTGGACTCGATGATCTTAGAGGTCTTTTCCAACCTCAATGATTCTATGATTCTATGATTCTATGACATGACAGTTACCTGAAGTTCAGTCAAGAAATGAACAATTAGTTGTTTGTTCAAAAATTAAGTCTAACTCCTTGCTTATATAGCAAAAGGTTATCGCAACACTATTCTGCAGTGCTGTATTTTTGCTGAGTAATTTGTTTCACAGTGTATAGTGATACACTCATCTACTGACATAAGATTCATTGCCCAACTTTTAATTACATTTTTAAAGAATGATGGTGTACACTACATTGTGAGAATACTGATTATATTTTACTAATTTCAGTCCAATTCTAAAACTTTAGATGTAAAAGCTGATTTGAAGCCTACAAACATTTAAGGTATAATGTCTTTTTTGGGTTTTAATCCCAACACACATTTTCTGCACAGTTAGCATCTTCTTGTTTTTCTCTGTTTAGATGTTAAATATCTATGCAAATCATATACTAATTTATATATAGGCAGAAATAAAGAATATAGTTATTTTGGTACCAGGCATATGTTCCCAAGCATAATTGTTTCATTCAAATAATTTTATCTATGGATATCAATTAATCATCATAGTGTAAATGGTAAGTCTGGAACACATTACTTTTGTCTGCGCTAATTTTTATCATGAACAGAGATCTCAAGAACTTACGCATATTGATTCTGTAGGACTGGTGATCACACCCAAATCACGGCAAGTCTTTCTATTGACTAAGTTTTGGAAAATGAACAGAAGTTGTTCCTTCCTGCAGTTCTCTTTGTTCTAGAACATCTGAATAAAATTTGTTTCATCACAGATTCTGTGCTCCAGGTTCCACCTATACCACAGTACATATAAACTTCAATTGCTTGGCAAGAAACTTGTTAGCAGTACTTAGTGAACAAACATATCCAAGAAGTTTTGTAGACTGAGGCAAATTTTTAGGAAATTATGTCTACAGTCTAAGTGAAACAAAACAAGTCTGACATCTCTTGCTTAATCAACCATTTTTACATATTTCTGATTATGTTTGTGTCAAGAATAATTTGTTTTGACATAATATTTCAGACAGTTTTTACAAATAAAATCAAGCAATTTTACTTTCCATAAATGTCCTTGAGCTGAAAGACATCCTTTCAACTTCTTTACCATTGACTTTTTCTTAAAAAGCTGCAGATTTTTTCAGTGTTTGAAGGTTAAGAGCTTTGAAAATAAAACTTAAAATATCCATTAACGAAACAAAACAAAATTCAAGGTAACCCATTGTATTAAAATATCACACAGATTCTAAATGTAAAGAGCACTCTTACAAACGTGCTTTCAATTATCTGAAAGAGACCACGGAATTTCATGTGGTCACTCCTGAAACAAGCTGTAACTTTGGACTACAATATATCTGTAAGAATGGCATTCAGTCTCGATTTCAAGTGAGAGAGAATATCTAGAGAAGCCTTTCAAACAGCACACTGCTAATATTGTTGACATTTTGCACCTTACTTTGTCTGAATGAATCTAACTTCAGTTTGTAATCACTGATTCTTGTTAATATCTTTTTCATATATGTTAAAGACCTATTGTCAGATGTCTTTTCTCCACACATATACCTGTGGACTATAATCATGTTATGCCGTACTCTTTTTTGGAATTAAATACTTTAAACTTCCTCAGCCTTGACTGTAAGATAAGCTAGAGCTCACATTAATCTTGTGAATAATTAGCCTTTATGTATTATTATGGTTTTAACCGCATTTCATGAAGTGTAGGTACTATATGTAGATATAATGTTCCAATTTTGGTCTCACTAATGCAATTTTGAGAAATAATCTCTTTGCTTATGTATGGAAGAATTGTGTTAGAGAACCACCACAGGGCTACTGCACAGCAATGAGAGGTCATATTATATGAGTTACTAACATAACCCCTAGGTCACATGTAATTGCTGTTTTTCTATCCTGTAACTGTTCTCTAAATTTGTTCTTATGTTTTGGCTTTCATTTACTGTTATTAGAACGTGGTACCCAAGTATAATAAATTAATGTAAATTATATTTTTTAAAAAATGCAAGTGGATGCAGAATGAAGCTTCAAAAGGACAAGGATTTCCTCTCCTGCTGTGAAGACGATTCTATTAGTGCCAGCAGCTGCAATGAAGCTCACAAAACTAAGAACCTATTAAATACTACATCTGGCAGACTTTGCTTAATCATGCAAGCATTTGAACTCTGCTTTGGCAATGGTCTTACCATAACAACATCAGGTATCAGGTCACAGCACCACAGAGAACAGCTGAATCATTATGTAGGATATGTGTGTTAAGTTTACGATAAGCTGTTTGAGATGGATGGTTTACAATTTTCTATGAGGTCAGAGAGTATATGAAAGCTGGATGGGGAAGGGGTGAGGTGAGAGGTTGTCTTTACCAGCTAACTGCTGGTAAAGGAGAGATGATGTTTGACTGGCAACAGTGGTTCTTCAAGCTCCCAATATACACAGCTTATGGAGGCATGTTAGTCCTCATGTTAGTTCTTATGGGCACTATCATTTTTATTCTTTAAGATATCATCCCAACCCATATTAGGAAAACAGAAGGATGTAGTGAAGAAGTTGTCCATCAGTCCCATGTCTTCACAGACTAGCAGGGGAAGCAGAGTGAAGGGAGATTCTTCTCACTGCCCACAAGGCTTCTGATACCGTATTCCCTCTCTTCCCTCTAATACAGCCATATAGGTAAGCTTTAAATGAAAGGTTAAAAATTTATCTATATGTAGGGGAGAAGACTGCCTTGTGATAGCTTGAAAGACTTGTTCAGTGGAAAAAAACTCTTTTTCTTAGTATGAGAATTAAATAGCTTGCAGCATTCAAAGAATGCTGAAATGATTTCAGAATGATAAAAATGAAGTGCTCCTGGGAGACATTCATAGCCTGTAAACTGAGCTGCCATCCCAACAGTATCATCTACTAGTCTTGGAAAATCTCTCCTGAAGACTTTCAAGAGGGTGACTGAGGCCTGTGTCCAGTGGAATTGATGAGTTTTTTAGGAAATAAATAGGTATCAGCAAAAATCTTTCCCATATTAAATACAAAGTAGGAGACGTGCCAGTAGTTTGAAATATGCGATCTTTCAGGAACAATAGTATTAAAAGTAGTAATAGAAGCCTAGGAAATTCAGTGTCATTTTCTATCCACAGTAAGTTAGAATTGCTTTCTGTGAGGAATAAATATACATAGGGATGCAAAAGAAGTCATTAAGAAAATTATAATATTTTACTCTGATTATTATAGGTCGTTAAAATGTTTCCATTACCTTCACTTATATTTATGTTGTTGTTTACTTTATTAAGTAAAATATTTAAGATAAACTTACAAAATCCTTTTCCTCTGAAAATGTCATATGCAAAAATCTTCAATACGCATGTCTATTTTTGTTACGCCAGAAAGATACACTTTACTCTCAGTTACCATGTTTTGGTTAAGTTACCATGTTTTGGTTTTGTCTTGCTAGAACCATTTGATTTTTCTAGATCATAGGGAGAGCTATTGAAAGCTGGAACTTATTGTTTTAACTAAACTTATTGTTTTGGATAAAACAATAAACAGCACAGAGGAGTTTCTTACAGAGCAGAATCCGGCTTCCTCTTTGAAGAACTTTGGGTTTTTTTCTAGGATCTTAAAGAGGTTCATACATTGCCTATCCATCCATGGTCTAGCCATCTCTCACAAACTGAGTCTAGGGCCCTTTATCATATTTTCATTTATCGCACACGCTCTAGAGAAAATTGGACCTTTTATACTCACACAAAAAAGTCTGAAAGTGATGAGTACTAAAAAGGGGCAACTAAAATTTTGTGTGCTATCAGCATTCACCTAAGAGTATGCTTAGGTGAATGCACATTAATTCTCTCTTAATATCATTCCTTAAGAGATTATTTATAACTGAAATGTTGCTATTGCAGCTGTCTAACTCTGTAATAGCTTATTTAAAGAGACTAAACACTTATTTTTAACTTCATCTGATATTCTTGTCACCTTTACTGATTAAAAATTGTTTTGACTATCCACAATAAACTAAACAATATTCAGTAGTCCTTAAATTATATTCTTTTGACTAATCAAACATTAATTTGTTCTTCCATGAAAAGTACACCATCTGAACTGGTGTTTAACAGAAATATTTAGTATCTTCAAGTAAAAGAGCATTTCAATACTCTATTACAATTATTATTGGAACAGATTAAACCTTATTCTGTGCAATAAAAAGACTCATTATTGATGTGGAAATGATGTACGTTTGTCTTAACTTTCCTAGAGAAGAAATAACTAGCATTCTCAAAGGTGTCATTTTTATTTAAACCTTTCCACAGGGAGACATGTAAAAGAGATTGGTACTGAAATAACCACCTGTGCTGCTTGACTTGGGATTTTTTCATACTCCTCTCTTTTCATTTGTTAATGAAATATTCAGCCTAAGACTAGTAAGTATTTTACATGTCCTTAATTTTTATGATCCTCAAGACATAGTAAAAAATGACCTGTGATCTCGGCGTGCTGCACCATGTCCCTAAATTAGCATCCACCATGACAGTTATCAAGACAATGATTGAAACTGGGACTATAATTTTTCAATACTATAATTTTTTAGAATTTTTGTGCACTCTGTCCCTCAATATACTCCTGTCTTCCTCATAGGTGCTATACCAACTATATATTTACCGTTGTTTCTCCAGAAATCAAAAGCCAGACTTTGTGAGGCAAGAGAAAGCTCCTATTCTAGGCAACCATTAGGAAATGCAAGGTTCAGGGTTCTCAGGGAAGTAATTGTAGTGACAATGCAGACCACTTTCCATTCATTCACCCGAAGCGTTAAACTTATAGATTATATTTCCACAAATGGTGTTCATTTGTCCCAACTTCTACCAACCCAGTTTGATATCTGCTTTGAAATAAGCTGCCTATACTTTCTATACTATGAAAATAAGTGCTCTCAAACAGTGATTAATCTGATCCTCCCAAAATGTTATCTAAAATAGCTGGTGTCTTTGATTAGTTTAGAAAAAATTAACTCAAACAGAATCAGGTGACATGAATCCTCCCTATATCCCCAGCAGGGATCACTTTGACGTTCATTCATGCCTGTCGGTGTTCAAGAAGCATTTGGACAATGCTCTTAGATACATGGTTTAACTTTTAGGTTGCCCTGTGTAGAGTCAGGAGTTGGACTCAATGATCCTCATGGGCCCCTTCCAACTCAGGATATTCTATGATTCATATAAAACATTTACTTCGGTCTTGGTTCTGGAGTGAGGTATTAAAATGCATGAGCAATTTCACATTCTTTTTTATAATCAAATGCCAAACTTTGAGTTTTCATACAAAACAGCATAGCTGTTGAGAGGGGAGTGGGTTATGGTGACACTCTTTTCAGAATTACAGGTGACCATTGGCAGAGTTTTTAAGTTTTATTTTGCTACTATTTGCTAACAATGGAAAATTTCAAAAAGCTTTTTAGCCCAGATGTTCATGAGCAAGAACTGGACAGCTGATCCACAAATCAGGTATATAGCTTCACCATCATTCTAACCTATTTAAGCTATTGAATATACAAACTGCTTAAAGACAAAAGAAAATGTAAATTTTAAATTAATTGGAAAATTGTATGAATTTGCACTTAGAGTAGTTAAAAACCATATTCATTATTTGCAAGTGATTTTGCTGTTCATTGGGGAATGGAAATATTTTTTCTAAATGTTTTGGGTTTCACTTTCCTCACTCAAGTTTTTCAGAATCCAATATTGTTGATGTATGTCTGCAACTTTTCTTCAAGGTTAAAAATATTTCTGTTTCTTATAGATGATACACCACTGCTTACAGACGAAGTAAGTTTTAGATTAACATTAGCCAAGACCATGTTAAACAACCAAACCAAAACAAGGTTTGTAACAAGGCTAAGAAAGAAACCAATCCAAGTCCGAATCCACTCAAAATACAACTATGAAGACAAAGATCCGATTATACATTTATGCATAATAATAAATTCTTTTCCTGATACAGTCTTTAGGTACACATATGCACAGAGAAAGAGAGAAGCACACTGCATTGGTACTGTCTCGACAGATAAAAGCTCTGTCCGCTTACAAATTTTTATTGCATGTACTAACTTACCAGCACTATGTGTTATTTACCTGCCTGTTACATTTTTTCCAGCCTCCTCCATTTCTTTAGAAAATGTTTCTTTTGGAGTCCCAAGAGATACTTGCACATTGTTTCTTAGTGCCTGACAGTTTGAACAATCCCAGGAAGTCTAAATGTCATCCCTGTTGCTTACAACCCCATCTCCCTATCCCACAGCTGCACTGTTAACAGCCTGAGACTTGTTAACAAGCGTCAGGATCCCTAACTGTAAATAAGTTGTGTTTTATCAATATGGGTGCAAAATTAGACAAATCAGTAATGCAATCTGAGCTTTGGTCCTGCTCTCAAATGTAAGAACCCCCATTGCTGATATACACTTATATACATCTACGCATATATTTATATCTTTAAATATAATATGAACTAAGAAAATTCTTGGTTATGCTTAGATTGCTGTTTTAGTTTCCCTGAATAGATGGATTATTCTATTCTGTATGTAAGTCTGTTTATCCAAGATAACATACAATGCATTCATCATAATAATATGAAATTAATTTATGAACAAAGCAAAACAAAAGTTTGCAAACCGAAAGAAATTTAAATGTATGGTGTGTTGGTGTAGATGTAAATTATTTTGTTGTTCAACTCCATCTAGTAATTTTTTGTATAATATTTCTTGGAATCTTAGTTGAAGTCAGTGAAATAGGACAATGATAAAAAAATTTACACCACTTAAATTGTATACATAAATAAGAAGTTTACTAAAATTAAATGTAATGAAAAATACCAAAGCGAAGGCAGTATGAGGTTTTGTAGTCAATCTGGTTTCATAGCACTTACCTTTTATATTGCAAAAGGGTTATAAAGCATCCTAATAAAAGTTATGTGCAACAGCGAACACAACATGCTTTGTTGCAAGTACTATAGTATTCCCAAGAAAAGGATCAGTGCCTCGTTCAGGAAGAAAAAAAAATGAAAAAATTGTTAGTGTGGTTTCAATTTAAGAAGGTGTCGTGGTTTAATCTCAGTCGGCAACTAAGCACCACGCAGCCGCTCGC
>NW_008795127.1:5686365-5692535 GCF_000699145.1 Aptenodytes forsteri | reverse complement strand
GTGTAAGCATTACCTAGCAACAACTAAAACATGGGTGCGTTATCAACTTTGTTCTCATCCTAAATCCAAAACACTGTACCAGCTACTAGAAAGGAAATTAACTCTATCCCTGCCGAAACCAGGACAGAAGGCATTTTCTTTTGTTTAGGAAAAAAAAAAGAACTGTAATAGTTCACTTCGTAAACTGGTAAGCTTGGATGGCTGACAGGTAGCTAGGTAGTTTTATCTTCTTTACTCAGAGTAAACAAAGTCCAGAACAGGAATCAGCAACTGTTAGACTACTGCCAACCATACGCCACGAGCAGATTTTTTCTAATGGCATGCATTAGGATCTGTGCGATGCCAACACCCAAGAGCCTCAGTATCTTGAAAAGCACATCTGTGAGAGGTAATAGTCCTATTAATGACAGCAATTGATTAATGGCAACTTGCCTCTCTGGGAGGCAGCATCTCCTAGCAACTCTCAAGTTTTGTTTTGCACACTTCAACTTTAATAGGAGAAAGAAAAAATATAACTCAGTACACCACCCTTCAGACCTGACTTGGATGCGATGTGGCTCATTGGTTAGAGAGAGATCAATGGGGCATGAATGAAAAAGAGCTCTCTGAAGGCTGACGGCTGAAAGCCAGAAGATATCATTCCATTTGATTATAGGAGTAAATCCATCTTTCAACATTAAAGTTTGCAACTTCTGACCTGTGACTGTTAAATGACCATATAAAAGTAGTAAAAGATTGCCCTTAAGAAACTGTGTTTGTCCAGAAGTTTGTAATCTTTTCTCTTGGAAGTAGCCCCTGCTACTGCCTTTGTCTGTATCATAACCTACACACCACACCCATCTCCTAAAGAACAGGACTATACTAATAATGGATCACTTTCCAAGCCTGTTACCTCTACAAATTTCAGATATAAGAATTAGAACAGAACTCTGAATTTCTTGCAGAAAGTTCTGACACATTATTTATTTTGATCCCAAATCCCAATGAAATTTACCTTTTTTTTAATATCCTTGGAATTTTAATTAAGAAACATCAAAATATTTTAGCATCATTGGTTTTAAGGAAACACGTAAGCATTCCCAGAGCTAAGATGGTTCATCATAGCTTACTAAAATGACCAAACTGCTTCGTTTCAGGTCAGTTCAATATTAAATTGTACTTAACAAATGCAATTCCTTTTTCCATGAAGCTGTAGCACGTCAGCCTCGTGACATTTCTCTCACTGGGCCAGGCTGCTATCGTAACTAAACGTTCCAGTGATGGGCTTGATAAAAACCACAACCACACTGCCGAATGGGTGTGTAGTTTTAGAGGATGTAACGCTGTACTCCTGCAGAAAATGTTGGGGGTTTGTGGAAATTTTTTCCAATTAAAAAAAAAGTCCAACAAAAATACCCTAAATAAAAGTAATGGCGACTCAAAGAAGTAGCAGACGATACCTGACAACCAGAGCAGTAACTGTTTTATTTTATATGGCTGGATATGGCTGCCTAACTCGTATAACTCCTTGGTCAGGACTTGACTGGCTGTAACAAAGGTCAGGTTTAAATTCAAGGGGATTGCTTAGAAAGAAAAAAACGCTGGCTTGAGTTCCACCTATAAACCTTTGGATAATTATATTAAACTTTCTGGTTCTGTGAGAGCTGGTTTTCCTCACTCATGAATACAAATTAAATAGCACACAAAGAATATTTTTATTACAAGGAAAAAAAAAGCTAACAAAGAGATAAGAATAAATAATTCTTAAAGTGTTACTAAAATGCTTTTAAACAGTTCACATTTTTTTCTTCTAGGGAACTGCTAGGCTGCTGTTTTCCCCTCACGCAATGGTCTTCACTCACTCTTTAAAGTTTTTTAAGTGTTTCTGGATTGCAAGGTCTGATTTGACCTAATCTGATCTGTTGGTTTGTCATGTTCATGTTAGCTGCTCCTCATTTCACTCTCTATAGCCAAGTTTCACTGCACTCCTTGTCTCCAGAGCCACACATTGGGCAGCTGCTTGCTCCCCTACCTGTTTTCATTTGCTATTGTTTTAGGCACCCTCACTCACACATTGCCTGCTCCTGCATTCATCCCTTCTCTGCTATCTGAGTCTCACACTGCCTTTTTTGCTCTGATAACCACCCTAGCCAACTCCCACAGCTCTGCTCACCGATTACTGCATCACCTCTTAGGAAGGCTCATGTAATAATGAGAAAGCATAGTCTTCCAGCTCACTGGAGGCTTTTAAACACTCTTGTTTAACACGTCTTGCAGAAAAGTTTAAGTTCGCAAGAAATGCATAGGTCATTTTTTTCTCTCTTAAACCTTAAGAAGACTTTTACGCAAAATGTACCGCCCTTGTCCCAGTGTCTTGCATTTGCATCCCAGTACCAAAAAATGTTCTATTTTCTAAGGTCAGGACACTCATCCTAGGCACATTTACACAGTTATTTGGGCCAGATATATGCACGCTATTACAAACTCTCTTTATAATTTTATGACAGAACTAACTCAACAGATCTAACTCTCGAGAACAGTAACACAACAAACGTAAAACAATCAGATTTCATGTAATCCCTTCCACCTCTCCTTCTCCAGCGTTGCACTTCTTTTCCAGGCTTATACTCCTTCCTCTGTCATTCCTTCAGGAAAGAAGGAAGGGATGTTTTCCTTTCACTTTAGGCCTTCCTTACCAGGTTCATATTCATACATGTCATGATACAGCAGCTACGCCTGTATATAGTATCTGTGAAGCTAGTTCTATCAGCATAGACTCCAGACAGCCTCAGAGTACAAAATACCAGGAAAACACTTTACAGTTGCAGGTTCACTGGGTCACTTGTTGTATAGTACATCCCAGTTATTGCATCAGCTGTGTGAAGTCTTCTTTATCCAGTGAGCTAGGAAAAAACAGTCAGGCATATGAAAGTTCTGATTTATATGGAACTCTGGTTAGAAATCTGAGCAGAAAAGAAGTAAAGCTGTCCATATTGCTGTTTCCTGCTTGGGGTCAGGACTTCAGGTGCCTGAAAATGGAGATTTTTGATTTAAAATAAATGTAAGGATTTTGACAGTTAAGAGTTGCATTGTATCAAAGAAATTTCTTAGTCTTTTCAGGGAACAAAGAACTCCCAGTGGTTTTCTCGTTTTCAGTAGTTTTAATGCTCTTTTCATACAGTGAAAACACGAAAGGTCCATGGTTTATTAGGCTCAGGAGGAGACCAACAAGTTTCCAAACAAGGTTCCAATGAAATCATCTTCTGGATTTAGCAAGAGTGTCCTGAGATTTTTTAATGAAATGTTATTTTTTTAGCACACTAATTAAGATATGCCTCTCTTGATCCAGTGCAAAGTTTCTATTGAATTCTTAGCTCCTAAATGAAGAGAAGGAAAAGAGGTCTTTTTTTAAAAGACAGTTCTGATTGATAGGTACATCCTGTCTCTATAGAGCAGAGGTCTGTGTTAGAAACCTCTGTAATCCACTATAACAATGGCTATTTTATTTTATTTTTTTTCTAATCACTTACTGTCCTTGTCCTCATTTTGGGGGGGGGGAGCGGGGAGACAGATACCAAGGGTGGCCTACAGTACTATGTTCACACTATGTTCACCAGGTCACTTAGCTTATACGGTTAATTACAGAAATTACTTAGAAGTGGCTAGCATAGTATACGGGTACTGGTGTGGTACTATTTCATACAGTGAAAACACGAAAGGTCCATGGTTTATTAGGCTCAGGAGGAGACCAACAAGTTTCCAAACAAGGTTCCAATGAAATCATCTTCTGGATTTAGCAAGAGTGTCCTGAGATTTTTTAATGAAATGTTATTTTTTTAGCACACTAATTAAGATATGCCTCTCTTGATCCAGTGCAAAGTTTCTATTGAATTCTTAGCTCCTAAATGAAGAGAAGGAAAAGAGGTCTTTTTTTAAAAGACAGTTCTGATTGATAGGTACATCCTGTCTCTATAGAGCAGAGGTCTGTGTTAGAAACCTCTGTAATCCACTATAACAATGGCTATTTTATTTTATTGTTTTTCTAATCACTTACTGTCCTTGTCCTCATTTTGGGGGGGGGGAGCGGGGAGACAGATACCAAGGGTGGCCTACAGTACTATGTTCACACTATGTTCACCAGGTCACTTAGCTTATACGGTTAATTACAGAAATTACTTAGAAGTGGCTAGCATAGTATACGGGTACTGGTAGTGGTACTATATAGTAGTACATAGTAGGGGTACTGAGACACTTTTTGTCACAGTCATGTTGAAGCGTTTGTACTAATACAAATAATGTAAGAGACTATCTTGGAAGTGTAGGCTTCTCAGGCACATGGCTCTGTCTTGCTTCCCAGTAAGTTGTTCCTGCTGTTCCTTTTTAGCCACACCCTAGGAAGTGGGTGTCAGAGTATTTGTAAGTGGATGTTTTAAAACAGATAGAGGTTTTCAAGGCAATAAAAAGGCCAGTTCAATTAAAAGCTATATTCTTATCTGAAAAAACACCCCATCTATCTGAGGTTAATGGAGCCTCAGAGATTAATGGTAGCACAAGGGGTTCCATAACAGAAACAGGATCTCTCTCTCCTTAGTTCACAAAAAAAGACATAAAACATGAGGTATGGTCACTTCTCTATCCCTTTCTTATCCAGCTCATATTGGGGAGGATAGGTCTACATGTGTCAGAAGATACTGGACCTCCAAAACACTGGAATACATACAGAAAAACCAAAGCTTCTCACCTCTAATCTTCTTACATTCGCTTCACGCATCCATGTAACCCTCTTCCTGTGTTCTGTCTTCTCTTCCATTTCCTTCTCTTTTCAGTTTTTCTTTTGAACTCATTCCTCCCCATTTGCAAATAGGGAGCAGCTATTTACTGAACAGCATAAATTTTGGGTGACCAAGATCTGGAGTGACAGATCTGTGATTTCTCTTAAAAAAAGAAAAGTTGGCATATGGACATCACTTTTTTTGGAAGACTTACGGCAGTCCTGGTGTCTGAACTCAATGTCTATAGTCAAGGGCTGTTGGGCCAACCTTCCTAAATACTTGAGAAGCAGGGCCCAGATTGCATACCACTTTTAATTATTATAGTCACAATGACAGTCAGAATCTGATGGGTGTGGATAATGGATGGTCTGAACTCTCTTGACCTTAGACACTTGGATCAATCTTCAGTGTCTGGTAGATTATTTGAATATGATCTACAATTCCTGTAGATATAAGTAACTTCTGAAAGGCACATTGCCAATATAACTGAAGGGAACACAACGGCCTAGCTAATGTTTTAAATGCTCAGTGCTAAGATGTCAGCAGTATCATCAAATTAGCATCTGATATTATCATCAAAATACCATCTAAAAATTCTATGCTCAAAATAAACAGATACTTTTGAATACTCACTCAATGCCTCAGCTTTCTATTTTATTATGGTGTTTTGATTATAAAATTCATAAATTTGATATAGCAAAATCTCTGAAGAAATGAATAGTTCTGTCTCCAGAGCCTTCAGCACAGATGTGTGTAAATAACTAATATAGCATAAGGCATGTACTCAGAATTCTAGGAAAAAAAAAATAAGAAAAAAGTAAGTATACACTCATTAATTTAACATTACCTAGCCTGTGCACTGCAGTGTGTACTTTCATGGAAAAAAATAGGCGATCACTGATTTGAAGACCGTACCATGAACGACAGTATGAAATTAAAGCTACATGGTTAATGCTCTGGGAATTAAATTCAAATTAATTGTATTAGTGAATTACATTATTTTCTGCAAAGGCGGCTTTCTGTGTGAAGAGTGAAATCTGAAAAGCGTATGCATGCAAACATGTAGAAGAGAAGGGTCTTTAGTTTTCTTTTTTTTACGCAGTCTTGATTCGCGATTGCACTTCGTGCTTCAGGTAGCTGTGGCAGGGAATGTGGAGCAGCAGGTAAACCTGCTCACCCCTACGCCAGGGGGGCTGAAATACCCCCCACCCCACAAGGCACCACCACTACTTCTGGGGCCACGGCCTTGGTACAACATATTGCCCCTGATAAAGCTGACAGCAAGTCTCCATCACACATCACCTGCATGTTGGGCTGAGCGTGCGGACGCCTGCCAGGTGCCCAGCACCGAGGCCTACCTCAGCGACGGCCGCCGGAGGAGCCCCGCCGCCGCGCTCCCGGCACCGCCGCCGGCCCGGC
>NW_008795127.1:5678578-5685613 GCF_000699145.1 Aptenodytes forsteri | reverse complement strand
AAGGCAAGGGCCGCTGTCCTGTGCTCGGTGGGCCTCGGGAGCCTCTGCAGCCAGCCGAGGGTGAGGAGCACTGACCTGCGGGGAGCCAGCAGGAGAATGGTGTTAAACCCTGTGTTTGTGGTGCCAACTAAAAGAAATGCTCAGAGTTAATAAATTAACACTGAAGCGATGGAAGCAGGTGTGTGCGTCTGTTGGTGTAGGTGCTGATCCTCTCTTCAAGGTGTCTTCTGGGTAAGGGAGATGTGGAGGAAGGAGCGGTTTTAATTCGGCTTCAATAGCAGCAGTCTGTCTTCAGCAACTTTTTTATTTAAATAGGGAAATGTGCAAAAATGTGTCATGTAAATATTTGCCTTTTTCAGGTTTCAATGCTACTAGAACTTACTACACCTCTCTCTTCCTAGCTTGCCCTCGATTTCAGGCCAGGTTCTCATATACCCAGTGCTAGGTCAACCAGTCGAGTCTCTTTACAGGTTCTCTATAACTTCATTTAGGGGAGGACATTATAGTTTGGTAAAAAGTTGGATTTAAGTTTTGTTATTTTTTTACTCTGTTTTCTGTTGTTAGTATCGCCACTCATGCTTTGTGGTGGTGGAGGGGAGGGAAAGAACAATTTTGCTAACATATCCTCTCTTTGAACTATCCGCTCAGACAAAGAGAAAGATGGTCGAAAATTTGTTTGTTTGTTTTGATTTTCTTTAAAGAACTATGCAGGTTACTAAGGCTTATAGGCCAAAGAAGTAAAATGAGGGGGAGCAGAGAGGGAGGTGCTGATGTCTTCCCTCTGGTGTCTGGTGACAGGACTTGAGGGAATGGCTTAAAGCTGCGTCATGGGAAGTTCAGATTGGATATTAGGAAAAAGTTCTTCACTGAGAGGGTGGTCAAGCACAGGAACAAGGTCCTCGGGGAAGTGGTCGTGGCCCCAAGCCTGTTGGTGTTCAAGAAGTGTTTGGACAATGCTCTTATATGGTTTAACTTTTAGGTTGCCCTGTGTGGAGTCAGGAGTTGGATTTGATGATCCTCATGGGTCTTTTCCAGCTCAGGATATTCTGTGATCCTAAAAGGACAAAGTTAGTATGTAAAATCCTTATTTAAGTATCTAAATAGTGGTCTGACTTTGTGGTCTTACCAAGTTAAAGAATAATCTGATCATTGAGATAAATCCCTTGGGTATCAATGTAAAAAACGAACACCTTCACTCTAGGCATTCTCTTTTTCCCTCTTTATGGAAAGAGTAGGCAGTAATGTGTTGCTCTTCTGCTGCTATAATTAACAACTTCTCAAAACTTTAACTTACTAGTTTTTTTTAATAAAATGTGTTTAACGTTTGACACTCTTGATTCTGTCTTGCTGTGATGTGCTGGCATTGCAACTTTTGTTGACACTTTCATGTGGAGTGCCAGCTGTGCTACCAAGATAGCTGAAATAATCTTTATTTCTTTTTAAATGGAATCCTTTCCTAGCAAGTAAATAATGGCAAATTAAAATGGACATCTACAATTACTTCCTATAAAGTTTCCCAATTCTACTGCAGAGGTGGTACATAACAGGATTGAAATGGATATATTTTGCCTAGTGTTTTGGTACTACAGTTCAAGCTGGTATTTCTCCACCATAAAGCTTGTTATTCAGTTTTTTCCTTTTTAACTGATTTAGTTGATTAACTAACACTTCTTAGTCTTCTGCATCTTTTTACCTCCATTTTTCATTCCTGTTTAATATTTTTCTGTTAATGCAATGGACTAAATACTGCTCGTACAGACAAAACACTTACTGGCTTTATGTAGACACACCGTACCTACAACTGCATCTTTATAGAAACCAGTGCAAAATTGTAAGTGCTTGCTTCACTTTAAATGCAAGCTTAAAGGAAAGTGTAACTTGGTGGTTTTCAGAGTTTTATACATTGTATGTACATGATGAATATTGCTTTGTATGTGTCTGTTGTATATATTACAGCTAAAGTCTGGCTCCTTTTCTTGCCCTACTAACCTCATGTTGAAAACTATAGTAGTTTGCCCAATATATATGGGGGAAAAACATCTGTATGCAAAAGATGAAACTTGAACTTTCTTACAGTAAGCAGTTTGGAAATAACATTTTAAAACTGTTCTGGGGAAAATTGTATGAATTGAAGGAGTGCAGGATCTTGTGCTACGAGAGGTTCCTGTTCACAATACTGTCCAGAAGCACAGTGGTAAAAGGCAAAGATGATGGAGGTTAAATGTGTAAAGTGAATCTGTCTTTCTATACAGACACTGATAAGATTGCCATAGCTTTTATGGAAGTTGGGAGAATGGTTGAACATAGAGTGAATTGTTTCAAAGTGAACACTGCAAAAGGGAGGTTAATGTAGTAGGGTTAAAATGTATATCTCATGAGATGAAAAGAAATCGCATCTCAGTTTCCTCTTTCCTGCTTGCTTTGTGTGTGTCTTTGTTGGGGTGGTTGTTACGGAAAGAGAGGTTAAGGACTAGAGAAAGGAAACTTCTTTCCCAAGCAACTTTTTAAAAAAACCTTGAGTACTTGAAAAGTACTTGAAAATGAGAAGAACTTGAGAAGTTGGAATTGGAGCTTAAGTAAGGAAAGTATCCTTGGTGAAGACAATGATTTTTTTTTTTTATTATTATTTTTCTTTTAAAGCATTGACTACATAGAGAAGTATGGATAAAGTCTGAATGATTAGAGGTGTCTGGATCAGTTGTATGAGCCTGGAAGATGGAAATAATGACTTTGCAGAAAGGAGAGAACCAAGTTAAGGTTTTAGATGTTTTTGAAGGACTTATTGCTAGCAGAGAAAGATGAATGGGGAAATTAGAGAACGTTGGCGTAACTTTCTGTGTTGGTTGTGAAATACTATGTTATAGCTGCATTTAGAGTGGAAAATATGTAAGTTATTAAATTACTAAAATCAGTTGTCTTATACAGTGAGATATTCTTAATGATAACTAAAGAAACTTTCTCCTGTGGCAAATTACTGAAAAGTGCTGAGTTCCATCTGAAATGTTATTAAATTTGTAAAATTTTAAAGAAGAGTTAGAGAATGGAAGTGAATTAGTTGATAATTAGTCATCTGGTGTCATGGAAGCTATTTCTAGAATGGCAGCATGAATATGTAAACGTACAAACATTCCTGTTGCTTCTCTTTAATCCTGCTGTTCACTCTTCTGTATTGTGGACACCCGTGACAGCCTTCGCCACTGAGGAGATAAATAGAAAACATTGGACTGTCTTAAAATGACCACAGATAAAATGTAGTAATTTGGAAATTGCATGAAAAGCAATGCCATAACTTTCTCCCATGGCTCACACTTAAGAGCTGACTAGATTTGAAAAGACTGCTTTTATGATTTTAATTCTGGTGCTGAGCAGTAGCTTTATTTAAAGTGAAGTAAAAAAAAGTTCCTGGTTATGGAAATAACAGCAAGTAACTGAAGAAGGACTGTTCTCTTGGAAACTATATTCATAATGGGAGAAAATAGTAATTGACTGTTTTGGCAGCATCTGAGATAATATATTTGTATTAACATACATGCATTTTCTGTAAGGCATGTTCCCAATCCTTTTGATGCTTTTTATATATCTTACACAAATTTTAAGTAGGTAAAACTATTAAAAATTGAAAGGAATCAGAATGAGAATATTATGCTTTGAAGTATACCGCTTGGCTTTTTATTATGAACTGTTTTGCATGGCAATTTATATTATATTCATATAGATAAGTAATATTTTTTTGACTGAAACACATAGAAGGAGAATGTTGGTTTTGCAATATTAAAAGCATTTTTCGTATAGGCTAAAATTTATTTTTGAGCTTTCAGGTGCATGATTCAGAAGCTTCATTAAACCACTGATATGCAATTGGAGTAGCTATTTTTCTGTAGGTAAGTTTGTCATTACTGCTAACTCTGACACAGGAAAGCTGTCTGTATAGACCGGTATATCAGCTTCATTCAAGTGGAATTATGTTGTTGATCTGAAATCTACTCAAAAAGATGCTGATGACGTATAACAATGTTTTAGTAATGTTAATCTTCTGTAATGTAAGCTTCTGTAATGTGTTAGTTTGCCTGAGTATTTTTTAAGTATTTCAAGACTGGTATCCCTATCGCTATTCCTTATCTTTTCCTCCCTGTGTCTCTCACCGTTTCCCCAACTGGGTGTAGAAGTTACGGCAATTGTGAGAAATTGTAGAAGATAGATAGGGTTGGAAGGACAATCTTAATTGATCCTTTATCCCAAAGCTCAGCTATGCTTTTCTTGTTCCTGACAATTGTCTATCTGATGTGTCCTTAGAAGCCTTTAGCGGTGGTGACTCTACAACTTCCTTAGGTAACCTATTACTGTGTCTTACTGTTAAAAGGATTTTTTTCCCAAAGATTTAACCTAAATTTCTGTGTGTTCAATCCCCACATTTTTGAGCCTGTTATTTCTTGTCCTCATCATGACCATAAAGAACAGATTATTCTTTGATGCATAGTCTTTTCCATTTAGACAGGGACTGAAGGTAGCATTTGACAGTTTTTCCAGGGTTATTTTTTTTTTCTTATAAATAGAAGCAACTGTGTATTTTTTTGTGTTGTTTTTTTTTTCTTTTTTTTAAGGCTTTGAGTATTAAATGTGATAATTTTCCTGAGAGAATCTTCAGTCCTGGACATACTTTTCTCTGTTTTATGTGAAATTAACTGGGATAGATTGGCAGGATCCTCTTGTTTCTGCACCATGTGTTCTTATTTTCCTTTGGGTTTACATATTGAGCCCATCTTGTTTATTCAAGATTATTGATGATTATTACCATGTTCCTCCTCTTGCAGCCAGAATGGTACCTTCTGCTTTAAAATTCCTTTCCTAGTCTAATTTGTGGTGGTGTTTCACCATAAATGTAGCAATTCTCACCCTTTCAGAGCTAGCGCCCGCAAAATGTGCAGTAAAGCCTGCTGCCCTTGGTCTCTTGCTCCAAAACAGAAAGGGCGCTACTTAGTTTCTTCCTCTGTCTCCTGATGCTGTTTTTGATGATCTGTAGCATTCTTTCCTTCTGATCAATGTTCTGCCTGCGTATTTAATTTAAAGAAAGAAATGATGAGAAACGTGGTAGAGCGAGTGGAGAAAAAGAAAAGAAGAAAAAAGATGTATGATAAATGGGGAATGTTCAGCGTAGATTCAATGGCACGTGTAGTATAAGAGACAGATTTTTTGATCTCTCAGGATCTCTGATACTATTTCAACAAAATAGTGATAATTAAAACTTAAGTTTCTCCTCTTTATCTCTTGAAATTCTGTTTAACAGTAAACTTGAATATAAAGCCTTTTTGGTCTTCTAATCATTAAAATTTTGTTTGTTGTCTCAAGACTGTGGAGCACTGCATGTTTTTGCTTTTGAAACAGTATACAGGAAGATGTTTGGCATTTATACCAAGCATAGACTCCTCTTTAAAAAAATTATTAAAAATGGAGATGTGGCAAAGGTTGAATCTGTGAAGGGAAACTCAGTCCTGACTATAGATTTGGCTTCAAGCCATTTTAAAGATGTATTTCAAGTGGAGGGTTTATATCCATTTGTGTAATTTGCCATTTTATCTATTGTTGCAGTAGAAAGAGAAGAGTTTTTTTCAATCAATGTTTAAAGCTTTAAAATAACTGTCCTGGGTTTGAAGTGAAATAACAGTGGTAAGTCATGCCTGAAAATGTAAAATTCTTTAAATGCAATTCTAAATGTTTTTCTCTACTCTGTCCTAAAAAAAACGGGGGGAAAAAGCATTTGCAAGAATTCTTTATTTTCTGCTGATTTTTACAAGCAGCAAAAACATCAATATCCCTTCCTCTTGTATTCCTAATTGACTGAAATTTTGGAGAAACTTGACAAAATTAACTAGCAGTTCTTTTTTTAACAAATCTGTATAGAAACCTTGATGTCTTCAGTGATTGCATACAATAAGTGAAATAAAGGATGCTTACAGCAGCCTGATAGCATTTTGTAATTGGATTACTGAAACTTTTCTGTCCCAGATGTCTCCATTTGGCATCCTTGCTGTCATAAGACAGATCAGTGGCGTAATTGATCTTTTCCCCTGTTCTGTTCTATAACCGTTTATACAGCACATCCTGTGCAACCGCATGGAAAATACAGATTGTATCTGCTTGAGTTCTAAGTGCTCTGGAAAAAATCAGTCAGTACAATTAGAGGGGGAAAGCATTGGGGGTTTTTTGTTATTGTTTTGGATGTTCAGATTTATTCTTTTCATTTTTAAAAGTGTTTTGAAGGTCACATTTTATTGGCTAAGCTATTGATCAGAACTAAAAAAGGAGCTTTACCTGGTATTTGTTTTAGGCCTCTTCCTCTTGCTCTAATAAATCTGAAAGCAGGCGTAATACAAAAGTATTGTTATCTTTTCATCTAATGCTATGAGATATTGTAAGATACATATATATATATAAAGAATAATATCTTCTTTAATGTTTGCTGCATATATCAAATGTAATAACCATTCTTTTTTTGGTTAGAACTTTCAATAATGAGGGATTGCCATGAAATAAATTGAAAGATATTTTATAGTGATCCTCAAAGCTGCATTTCAGACAGAGAAAGTCATATTTTAATATGCTATTATCACAAGTCCTTCACATTCTAAGAAAGATAAGCAAATTGATACTTGCATTGAATGGATTGCTTCTCTTATGCGGAATTCAAAAAAACCTGACAAAATTTTGGTGACAAAATCTGTTTCTGATCCCAGAAACTTGAGATGGAAAAGATTTTCACCCTTGCCCGTGCAGGCTTCTTCGTGACAGCACTCTTCTTCAGGTGGTGGCAGGACTTTTATTGTTTCTCTGGTGAGACGGTTCTCCCACCTAATAGGATTTATTGTTAGGATTTTTTCTTTCTTAGAATCACAGAATCATTAAGGTTGGAAGAGACCTCTAAGATCATCAAGTCCAACCGTCGACCCAACACCACCATGCCCACTAAACCATGTCCCTAAGCGCCTCATCTACACGTCTTTTAAATACCTCCAGGGATGGGGACTCAACCACTTCCCT
>NW_008795127.1:5667793-5675834 GCF_000699145.1 Aptenodytes forsteri | reverse complement strand
GCTTGTAGAATGCTTCATCTGCCTCTTCATCCTGGTTGGGTGGTCTATAACAGACTCCCAGGAGGATATCTGCCTCGTTGGCCTTCCCCTTCATCCTTGCCCATAAACACTGGACCGTATCATCATCACAATCGTTGAGCTCTAGACAATCGAAACACTCCCTAACATACAGGGCCACCCCACCGCCTCTCCTTCCTCGCCTGTCCCTTCTGAAGAGTCTATAGTCATCCATTGCAGCACTCTTATTGTGGGAGTCACCCCAGCGTGTTTCTGTGATGGTGACTAAATCATATCTCTCCCGCTGCACAATGGCTGCCAGCTCCTCCTGTTTGCCACCCATGCTGCGTGCATTGGTGTAGATGCACTTGAGCTGGGCTATTCTTCTGATGACTGTGTCTGATAATACCATTTTGGAATACGCCAAGTTCTTCATCTTCCTCTTAAGCAGTTGCAGTCCTTAGCCTAATTATGCCATTCCATTACTTTTTGTTGTTCTTTTCTTCTGAATCTAAAGCAACTTATTTCTGAATTTCAGATGTACCGGTCGTTAAGCTTAGCAGAGTTTGGCTGTGTTGCATAAAACATTTGTATATCAAGTTCATAACATTAAGTGGTAATTACAGTTGTGCAGTCCCTTTGTGGAATGACATTTTGAGCTCACAGAGTTGCTCAAGATTATAGGCTATAGTATCTGCTGCTTGAGGATAAAAACTATTTTCTGCTCTGCTTTTAGTTTGACTTTTTCATTATTTCATATCACTATTGCTGTCTGCTCTACTATTACAAAATTAAAATGTTCAGTTACTTTCCTTATCCAGTTGCCTTACATAGGCCAACTATGACAGGGTCTAGTCCTGAATCTTCCGTATTTAAATTTCTGTTTAACTTTTCTAGATTTTGATGTGTATGTGTTCATGTCTGAGCCATGTAAATGTCTCTCCAATGGAGATTTTTGGGCTTGTAGAGCAAAAGCATAGGTAATATAATAAAAAATCCTACTTAAAGTATAAGGTTCATTTCTGGGTTTTATTTTATAACTTCTACTAAACGTTTTTGTAAACTAGATTGTTTTATGAAGTCCTTTGATACTTAGCCTGTTTTTCATGACTCATGAAAATAATTGACAGTTGTTCAGCTAATTAAATAGCTAATTCCCTTAATACTGCATATTATCATGTCCTGCTGACTACACATTCAGGCTTTTTCACATATTTTCTTTCTTAGATCTTGTCAGTGGCAGAGGTGCATTCTGAATCTAAAGTTAAGTATTTAAGTCAAAACTGTGCTGTCCTCCAAGAGTCTGTTTGTTGAGAATAATGAATTGTTATAGTTATATTGCAGTGTTTTTTCTGCACTATGCTGAAGAATATGGCTATTTTAACAATAAAGTATGAGGGGTATTTTTTAGGTTGGTGCTGCTTAAACTTTTCCTCATAATTGTAGCTGCTTTGTCTTTGTTTACTTCAGTGGTTCAAATTATTACTTAAAACATTTTGTTCTTTTTCCTTCTCTTAGTTATCATCAACTCCATATGACCCTCCTCTACTTTTGTTAGTAAACTAGAATGAAATCTAAATTGCATTTAATCCATAATTTGGTGCTGCTTAAACTTTTCCTCATAATTGTAGCTGCTTTGTCTTTGTTTACTTCAGTGGTTCAAATTATTACTTAAAACATTTTGTTCTTTTTCCTTCTCTTAGTTATCATCAACTCCATATGACCCTCCTCTACTTTTGTTAGTAAACTAGAATGAAATCTAAATTGCATTTAATCCATATTTACTAAATTCACTGGGGTACTGATATATGAAAAGTATGAAACTTAAAATAATTTTTATTTTTAATCCTATTAAAGTATTTCAATGTGAAACTTCATCCGTCTTTAAAAGACATAACTAGAGACTGAGATTCTGCAAGGGAGATTAATGCGGGGGATGACAAAACTGAGCAGACAGGATGCTTTGAAATACAGCTCCTTTCTCTACTCTGTTTTTTCAAAGTTATCTAACAGTATAAAGAAGATATTTGAATACAGCAGAAATCTATTTTGACTGACAGAGGTAATGTATGCTTTTCTAGATACCCTAGAAGTTGCAGGGCTAGGGCTACGTGCAGTGAAGGAATAAATTATCTATACCAGCATATGTTTAGGTGTTTGTTCGAAGAGGGGAATTCAAGATACAATTAGGTGAGGCAATCGTAGAGCAACTTGGTAATGGAAGGAATAGTGCACCTCATCATCGGTTGCAGTACCAGCACTGTATAGTCGGTGATCTTGAACTAGTGAATAAGAAATGCAAAAGGATGTTTCTGAAACCTCGTCCTTCTCTAGAGTTTGGATGCTAAAGTCAGAACTGTAAGGCTGTGTTGTCCACTCTGTGCTGTCCAGAATTTGGTATAATTTCCTACTGTAGAAGTTGTCCTGGTAAAGTATTGCGCAGACTTTAGCTACAGGAGGAGATAGTGGTGATGACTGTATCCTAATTCTTCACTGAGGACTATGTACATGGTCCTTAAAAATGATAACAATAAAAAAGTAAAATAAGAATGTAATCACTCGATTAGAGTATTGCTTTCTTTTTTTTTCTTTCTCCACATGGTGATGTATTTGTGGTTAAGGTGGTATATACTCTGGTTTCTGTTCAGATCATGTAAGGTGGTGCAAGCATGCCTATTAATTGTGGTTTATAGGATATGGTTTCAGGGATTTCTCCTGAGACATGGGACTTGAATACTTCCAGGTTGATGAAGATCACACTGAATCCGCTTCTCCTCACTTGGCCAAACACTCTATAATTTAGAAGAGTGCACAAATGCACACATCAATAAGTGGGTTTTGTTTTCAGGCATGCTTTTAAAGTAAATCCTCTGTGATGCCTTTTACTGAGATGTTTTGGGGTATTAATTAGATATTTTGAGATTGTGCTTAAGATCAGATGCCTAGGGGAATTAATGCACTTGCTACCTACTTTATCAATCTTTGTAGTCGGGCCATAGACTTGATCTCACTGTGAAGTCTGGCATGTTAAAGTGTAGGGCATGTTCGGGAGGCCTAGAGAGCACTAAGAATTCTTCCTCCTCCTTTACTGCTGTGTTTGAGTACTTTTTCAACTGTAGGCTATGCAACTTGGTAGTTGAATATGAAGTAGAATTACTACAAGTTGCAGATGAACTTCATTACCTTCTATCCATGGATCTAGCCAGTGAAAAACAGGTTAGCTAAACGTGCAAACCTCATGTCCAGTGTAACATTACACATCCTGGTGATTTAAATGGAAATCCCATCACATGTTTCCCTAAACAGTGTGTTTTGGAAAACAAAGGCAACTTGCTGAAGTTAACTTCTCTGATAAAGCTGTTTTTTTTAATTATTATTGGGCTGAAGGATAGAAAAAGTACGTAAGGGAAAATAAAAACTATTGAAAGCTGCTGCTGTAGTTTAACCCCAGCCAGCAACTAAGCACCACACAGCCGCTTGCTTACTCCCCCCCTGGTGGGATGGGGGAGAGAATCAGAAGGGTAAAAGTGAGAAAACTCATGGGTTGAGATAAAGACAGCAAAAGCCGTCCATGCAAGCAAAGCAAAACAAGGAATTCATTCACCACTTCCCATCGGCAGGCAGGTGTTCAGCCATCTCCAGGAAAGCAGGGCTCCATCACGCGTAACGGTTACTTGGGAAGACAAACGCCACCACTCCCAATGTCCTCCCCCTTCCTTCTTCTTCCCTCAGCTTTATATACTGAGCATGACGTCATATGGTATGGAATATCCCTGTGGTCAGTTGGCTGTGTCGCCTCCCAGCTTCTTGTGCACCCCCAGCCTGCTTGCTGGTGGGGTGGGGTGAGAAGCAGAAAAGGCCTTGACTCTGTGCAAGCACTGCTCAGCAGTATCTAAAACATCCCTGGGTTATCAACAGTGTCTCCAGCACAAATCCAAAATGTTGCCCCATACTAGCTACTATGAAGGAAATTAACTCTACCCCAGCCAAAACCAGCACAGCTGTCTTGACATGAAGAGGGTATTAATTGCCAGGGATTTATGTTTATTCTAGCTTTATTGTATCCAGCAATCTCTTTGACATGCTACCTTGCCTTACTTTTTTGAAATAGTCCTATAAGATTTTTTTTTTTTACTACAAGAACTAGACTAGCAGAATTAATGGGATATGTGAATAGGTTAATATGAAACTAAATGCAATGCTTTACTGTAAAAGTATGAAGAAGTGAAACTTTTTGTTTGCTCTTATGCTTGTACTTTTCTGACCTTACTTCCGAAAAATGCTTTAGATTTTTGTTGCCATTGCACTGTAAGAAGGCTTTCAGGCTATCCGTGAATCTAGTAGTTGAGTATTGCAAAGATCAGTTTGAAGTGGATCAGTCTTTATGGTGATGGATGACTGAAGTTGATAAGATTTCTTCTTATCAGCTACCAGCTGTATGCCTTAAATGGAATTGCTGTTAATGGCACATAAAACTTCATTAGTAGCCAGATTCCTCCTGCATGTTCTCTCAGCAAGTCCTAGATTCTTCTAACTTATCTCATGCTGAAATGCGACTTGCTCAATGAGTGGTCTGATCAGATGGTAGTGTTGAATCTGATCAACTTTTTCTTTACTATGAGTAGCTGATCTGAATTTCAGGCAAAATGCCTGTGAAATATGATGCCACAAAAATTGCATGTAAATATATTAAAAAAACCACACTATAAGATACATGCATTTCTAAAAAGACAAGTTTTGATCATCCAAACAAATACTGTTTTGATCCATCAGGAATATTTTGGTCATGCTTTTTAGATGTGTCCTTTTATTACAGTTAAGCAGTAATTGTTATCACAAAATCCGGATGGAGATATTTGGTAATTTTATTCAGGAAATCATTCTAATGGTATTCTTTTTCTTTAAAGAAACATGACGTGACCTTGCCTTAAAAAAATGGTAAAAGATGTTTACCAGGTTTAACTGTTGAGATTTAAGAGAAGCCAAGTGCAATGAGCAAACATATTCAGAAGTGAGGGTGCTTAAATCTTTTAGAAATCTGTTAGAGGACAGAAACTGGTTGTGCTAAGTTGTCTGAATTCTGTATTATTTTTGCATCACACTTCTAAATGTTTTAGTCATGGTTTGTACTCTTGGTAACCATATGATGGCTCAGCTTTAATGCATTTCACTGGAAGCTTTTTCATCTTTCAGTTCTATGCCTGATTTCTACCAAAGCTTCCAACTGAAGTGGAAAGTGAATGGCAGGAATTTCATTGGAATTTCCAGGAGGGCATCAGTCCTAAGAAGGTTAATCCAAATTCAAGATGTAGGACTGTTATGCCTCTTATTTGTCCACAGTGGATGGATTCAGTTATTGACAATGTAACAATGCTTTGAGTGGGTGAGGCAGAAATTGTTCAGAAGTTGACAGGAGTGGTGCATATTAATGCTAAACTGAAGTTACTGTGTAAATATTTTCCTTCTGTTGTGAGACACTTTCTCTTCTAAGCTAGGTGTGGATAGAAGCTCTTGTTTATATTTATAAGTTTTCTTTAAATCTCTGTTTATTGATAGCAGTGCACTACCTTCTTTATTGGGCAATTTGTTTAGAAACTAAGATAAACCATTATTAATATCCGCTGGACAGGCTCCAGATACTATCATTGTTTTTCATTTCCTTTATGCTTTTTTGGTTTGGGGCATTGCTAATAATTTTCCACTTAAAATGCATGGTAGGCTTTCTCTTTTTTTTTTGTTTTCTGTTTCCTCTAAGCTGGATAAATCAGTCAATACAGATAGATTTTTTTTTTTTTTAATATATATATATACGTGTGTGTGTGTGTATACACACACACACATATACACACTGGTTTGCCATGGTCTATATGAAATAACATTTACCTTTGTGTTGACAGCTGTGAGTTTTTTGTCTTCCTGTAACTCTAAACCTGGATCCTGTAAATGATCAAAGTGCTTTAACCAGACCTCATGAAGAATGTAGCTTTCAGAGTAAAATTCATTATTCAATTTCTTTAAAAGTAATAGGCACCTGAAGTTCTGCTTTTGTACATACAGAGGACAATCCTCATCTGATTTGACATCTTGTGTTTTAGCCCATTCTGTGCACACAAACTAGGCATTCTTAAGTCATCGTGTGCTATGAACTTGTAACACAGTAAGGATTTAATTTGTCAACGAAATGTGACATCTCAACCTTTTATACAGTAGTGTTGTGGTTAGAGCGTGTCTGGGAAACTGAAATAGTGGGAGCAGTTGATATTAATTTGATTTCTGTGAAATGATATCCTGCTTCACGTAAAGTACCCTAAAGACTTGGCTGTCTGCTGCTCTGGGTGCTTGGATCCTCTTAAGGTGGTCTGCATTATTGTTTAAATTCAAAAAGTAGGCTTCTGCTCTGAAGTGTATCAGTTGTTTTCCCCCTGCAACGCATTGTTTGCACTCTGAAGTGGTCTCTGGGTGTGTGAACTGGATTCTATTACTGAAATTAAACTGAAGTGTGCACTCCAGAAATGTAGGTAATGCACTCCAATTGCTAATCCACATTCAGTCCTTGGAACCAGTTTAGAATTAGTTTGAAGCACAGGCTGTGGGTATTAAGGTTTCAGCAATAGTTATTTTGTTCTGCAGTTTCATTTGTTTGCATTGCACTACTCACTGATATCAATCTAGTCAATGTGTCCTCTTGCACAGACACAGAGCTTCAGAGAAGGTTGCAGGATTCACTGGGCCACAGAAGAGCAAGAAGAGGGAAGATAATTTTCTAGCTGAATGATGATCATTCGAAAGAGGGAAGTCCTGGGTTCCCACAACTATTTATACGTTTAATCCAATAACTGTTTAGTGTAAAACATTGCAGTACAGAAGTAGGAAGTAGGTTTACTTGTCCCAAGTAACAAGTGATAGGATGAGAGGAAATGGTTGTGCTAGGGGAGGTTTAGATTGGACATGAGGAAAAATTTCCTCACTGAAAGGGTTGTCAAGCATTGGAACAGGCTTCCCAGGGAAGTGGTTGAGTCGACTTGATGATCTTAAAGGTCTTTTTGAACCTAAATGATTCTGTGATTCTATACCAAGCAAGAGAGAGTACAGGACAAGATTATAATGCTGGTTGATGTAGTTTATAGGTGGTCAAATATCACCATATTTGACTTGGTTTTAATGGAATGCTAGATGGGGAATTAAATCTGATAAGTTTATTTTAGTGCAAAGTATTTTATACTGTAGAAAACATGTTAGTAAGTGGGCTACACCAGAAAACAATGAGGCCTGAAGTCATCCCACTTCACGCTCTTAGTTGAGATATTGTTACTGGAGGTTTAGCAATCTTTAGTACCATCAGTTGTGGTACTGATGGAGACTGTCCACCTATGTAAGAACTGAATGTTATTTCCATCCTCAGCCTCTTCATAAATTTAGGATGAAGATACTGATGCCTTAGCCATGTTCATTTTACAAGTGAGCTATGTTGGAGGGATCATAAGTCCAAATATATGTTGCATACTCAGATCACATGTAGTTTCATAGAAAATAGAACTTTCATCTTTAATTGCATTTTTCTTGTCCCACTGTGTTCAAGTGATATAATTACGGTTGTGTTAGTGAATCATAGACTACCAGGTTGGAAGGGACCTCAAGGATCATCTGGTCCAACCTTTCTTGGCAAAAGCACAGTCTAGACAAGATGGCCCAGCACCCTGTCCAGCCAAATCTTAAGTGTCCAATGTTGGGGAATCCACCACTTCCCTGGGGAGATTATTCCGATGGCTGATTGTTCTCATTGTGAAAAATTGTCCTCTTGTGTCCAATCGGAATCTCCTCAGGAGTAACTTGTACCCATTACCCCTTCTCTTTTCCATGTGACTCCTTGTAAAAAGGGAGTCTCCATCTTCTTTGTAGCCACCCTTTTAATACTGGAACATGGTGATAAGGTCTCCCCTAAGCCTTCTTTTCTCAAGGCTGAACAAACCCAGTTCTCTCAGCCTTTCCTCATATGGCAGGCTTCCCAGTCCTTTGGTCATCTTTGTGGCCCTTCTCTGGACCC